>NC_060273.1:112856749-113156749 GCF_021613505.1 Equus quagga | reverse complement strand
GCGCACAGCGCTTTGGCGGCCCATGGTTTCGCTGGTTCAGATCCTGGGTGCGGACATGGAACCACTTGTCAGGCCACGCTGAGGTGGTGTCTCATGTGCCACAACTAGAAGGACCCACAACTAAAACTACACAACTATGGACTTGGGGGATTTGGGGAGAAAAAGCAGAAAGAAAAAAAGAAAAAATTTACATTGTAGAACTGAAGAAACAAAAAAATCACCGAAATTCCCAATTGCTCAGTGATACCCAAGAATAGAACTTTGTATTTTTTTATGGGCATTTTTCTGTGCATATATACCAAGGCATGTGTGTGTGTGTGTGTGTGTGTGTGTGTGTGTGTGAGAGAGAGAGAGAGAGAGAGAGAATTGAGGCAAAATTTGGAAATATTAACAGAGGTTTTCTAATGTTTTTGGAGTCCTTCTTCCAGCTTCCCCACCCAGAATAGGTTTTAAATTGCCTCAGGGGAGATTTATTTGCCCCAGGGAAGGCATCACCCAAAAGAATCTAGAAAGAACAAAGAAGTTGGTTGACTCCTGTAAGATGAGATGCTTTTTCCTTTACAAAATATGGAATTTTTGAGAGGATAGGATCTTTTAGTGAAGAAGCTGGATGTTGAGTGTCAAGGAATAAGCCTACCATTTCTCTGTGCATTCCATAAATAATAAAATTTAGAAAAAAGCCTGATAGTCTAAAAACTATATCCTGTCCTATAGTAAATGAAGGCATCTTCTGTAAGAAGAAGCAAAGAATTAAGGTGATGGTGGTTTGCTGAGCAGAGACCCAGCACCTACCCACTCACAGCTGAGTACTCTGGGGAAGATGCTCAGGGTGGCAGGAGTGACGTGAGATCTCTTAGCAGAGAAACCATTATCTAGCTTTCCTTAGTGAAACTAGTGGAACCTGTAAGTCTTATGCAGAATCTCTGCATCCACCATGGTAACTGGTGGAAATGACTGAATGAGTTGTCTTGTTAGTGGGATTGAAAGCAACCTCAAGAGCCCTCTACTCTTGCCCTTGATATGGGAGAGAATCTAAGAGTATCATGTGTCCTCAAGAGGGATGTGGACACGGCTGGGATCCCACAGATAGTACTGGAGAGGTTTCATGGTAAGAATGAAGAGGGAGCAGAGTGACCTATATAGACCCAGTGCCTAGAAGGCAGAGGATGACGAGGCAGGAGAATTTGTGGAATAATGAAGACTGCTGTGGACTGTACACATCGGTAGAAGCCAGCCTGGACAGATGCCTATCTACATGGCCCAGACACCTCACTCTAATGACAGGATGACATAGAAACTCTTCAAGAGCTTAGATCACCCGTGGACAGAAGGGAAGATAAAGATGGGGTGGTGGGTGGGAGCAAGGAAGGGGGAATGTTTGGATTTTAGAATGCCAAAGGAATTGAATATGTACTCCCCCCAAATTAAATTTAAATTGGAAATACTTGAGTTTAATGTGATTGGCAGATTTGAATTTTTTACTACTGAGAGGAAATGGGAAAACTAAGTTAAAAATCAAAAGTTGTATGTTTCCATAATCTGAGTTTTTGACTGGGCAGTTTATACCTATTATATACTCAATTTTACATGAATGGAATCATGATGTATGTTTTGTTTTCTAAGCCATTTTTCCCCCCAACTCGACATTATGTAGTAGCTATTTCTTCATGTCAGGATATATACATACTCGAGATCCTTTCAATGAGTGTGTAGTGTCCATTGCATATTTGTCTAATCAGTTTCCAATGTTGGACATTTAATCTGTTTCCATGTATTATTTGCCTTTAGTAGAATTCCAGGCAAGATTGCAGTCACTGCAAAGAGAGTAGCGTTTATAATTATCTAGTTTGACCATAATTTTCTACATTTGTTTTACTCTGAGCTCTGTTTCCATACTTTGAGAAATCTTTCACAGATTGGAAATTGTGACTAGGCTTTTCTCATCGTTTAGCCAGGACAGCTCAAGCTTTGCGTATCTTTCATTTTAGTGGGTCTTCATCTGACCTCCGGTATGTAATTACCTATCTTATGTTCCTCATAGTTCCATATTTCCCAAGACAAAACATAATAGGAAATGGAATGCTGCTATGTAACTCTGCTATAAACTCGCAAAGAAAATATTGTCCACATAATTGTTATTGGGGATATTTGGTGGGGGGAACAAAGGGAGATAACAATTGGATGTTCATAGCAAATGTGAATGTTTATTCTGCCCCCAGCATGATGAAGCTCTCGGTAACATCAGAGAGTGCAAGAGCTCAGTAATTACTTGCTGATGGAATAAGTGATTGAGTCAATGATTGAATGACTCAATGACCAACTCCTTCTCTCAAGGAATTAGCAGGTGCTTGTGCTATAGAAGGCTGCTCTCTAATGATAATAGTGCATCTGATCCCTTAATTATATTTTAGTGGCAACTATTGAGTTTACTTCTATGTTTCAGCTACTAAAACATAAACAAGGCCCAGATTGACCTCCTGCTTATACAGAGCTGACTATCATGTTAAGGAAACTTTCAGTTACCAAGGTAGAAAGGAGAGGTGAAAGTGACCACATGATGAAAACATAGAGGAAAATAGAGACTTGAAGGGATACTGACTTTATAAGAATATGAATCATTCATTGTTACTCAAACAGAAATACATTTTCTGCAAGGACTCTGAGAGTAAAGAGACCACAAAGTATGGATAGGACTTGTTTTTGTTTTTTTGGTGAGGAAGATTTTCCTGGCGCTAACATCCATCACCAATTTTCCTTTTTTCTTTTTTCTTGAGGAAGGCTAGCCCTGTGCTAACGTCTGTGCCAATCTTCCTCTATTTTGTATGTGGGTTGCCTCCACAGCACAGCTGATGAGTAGAGGAGGTCTGCACCAGGGATCCGAAGCCGCGAACCCAGGCCGCTGAAGCAGGGTACCTGGAACTTTAACCACTCAGCCATGGGGGCCAGCACCTGGGTAGGATTTTGAAAGGCAGAATAAAGGAATTCTTTGTAGAGAGAATGGCAAAGACAAAAAGTGGGGAAGAGCAGGAAGTGTTAAGAGTCTACTCTGAGTGGAGTGTTGAATGTTGAGGAGGAGAAGCAGGCGCCAAGACTGGAAAGAGAGGCTGCTTTGAATGAGCCTTGAGGGAGGGTAACCTTTGATTAAAGATTAATGAGATTCCAACTGAGCTGTCTAATATGGTAGCCCTTAGTCATGTTAAGATATGCCGTAAGTGTAAAACACACAGCAGAGTTTAAAGATCTAGTATGAAAAAAGAGTAAAATATTTCATCAATAATTTTTATACTAATGACATGTTAAAATGATAATATCTGGGTGCAGTTAAAGAAAATGTATTATTACATATATATTATAAAATATATTATTTCATGTACATTATAAAAAAAAGAAAGCAAAGTTGTTTCCCTTTGCTTTCCTTAATGTAACTACTAGAATATTTAAAATTACATACCTGACTCGCATATATGGCTTGTATTTGTGGTTCTCATTATATTTCTATTGTATGGTACTAGTCTAGACTTTTATCTGAAAGCAATAACTATTTGGGAGGTTGAGGGGATAGTAGTGGTCATTTGGACTTATACGTTTGGGGTGGCGTTCCTCAGCTACAGTGAAAGGTAAAATAGGAAGCAGAAAGATGTAGGATTGGAGCTTGGAGAACAGAAACTAGAGACATCTCACAGAAGGATTCATATAGAAACGTTTGTGAGGCTAAGCTGTGAAGGAATGAATATGAATGACATCTCTGAGGGAGGAAGTGTCTGCGGAGGAGAGCTAGGAGCAGAGGACCAGCCTGAGCTACGTGAGGCTGAACATGACTCTTACTCTTGAATTTTAAAGACTTTGAGATATAATGTCCAGAAAAGGTATTGACAGAAAGAAAACGAAACAAACCACCGCTACCAATAGCCATGTGCCGTAGTGAATGCATGCTGCATTGTTAAGGAGCAATTTCAAGGGATGGATTCCGAAGGCTGAGTGGCCTAGTGATTTTCTTCCCTCATATGTACACATTGTAAAGAATTTAATCCATAGTTAACAATGACAGACATCTTGAGAGATGGAAGATTAGAAATAAGAAATGTAAAATAACTCAATTAGAAAGCACAAATCTGAAAGGATTTCTCTATGGTCTGCCATGCCTAAATGTGCTTTTTGTGGCAGAATGAGGTATTTTAAAGAAATGAATTAATTGCACTCATAATTGTCCCTCCCCCTAAAGGGACACAAGTGGAATCCTGGCAATCTGTGAAATCTGCACCTCAAGGGATAATTTGCTAGGCCTGGCATTTCAGGCGCTGATAATGAGCTTTGCCCACTGCTGATGTTGATGGAAGGATGAACGGTTTAGCTTCATTTGCTGTGAGTGATTGAGACTTTGAAACTGTCCATGGTTTCACCGGTGATTGTATTGATAGAAGGGCTTGTATCACAAGCAGCCAGTGCGCCGGGTGACCCAGGCAAAGCTAGAACTCTGCTCGGAGTCAGGGCACACCATCCACTGAGAAGGAAAAGCTACACAGTGGTGGCACTAGGAATCTTGCTGCTCAAGCTTGCTGTGTAATGAGGACAGATTGAGAGAAATGTAGACATTTTGTATTTGAAAGTCCAAACGAATGAAAAGCAGACCATGAAATCCTAACTTAGATTTATCTTTTTTTTTTGTTTATTTGTTTTGCTGAGGAAAAGTCACTCTGAGCTAACATCTGTGCCAATTTTCCTCTATTTTATATGTGGGTCACTGCCACAGCATGGCCACCGACGAGTAGTGTAGGTCCCTGCCCAGGAACTGAATGCAGGCCACCGAAGCAGAGTGCACTGAACCTAACCACTAGGCCACAGAGCCAGCCCAGATTTATCTTTTTTGTAGATCCTGGAAGAGGAAATACATTTTGTAATTTAATCATGGGAGGAAAGCACTGCATATATTTCCAGAGATTAATCTAGATGTTGAATAGTTCAACCTACCAGGAAGGTACTGGTTCTTTTAGGATCCATAAATTTGATCGTATTAAGACAGTCATTCAAATTTATCTTCCAGTGTCTGAGGAAAACACTGTCTCATTCTTTGGACCAATGGCAAATTAACCTCTCTATGCTTTGGACTTGGACTTTCAAACTTTAGGATCTATTAACAATCACCCAGAGAATTTGCTAAAGTGTAGATTCTTGGGTCTCAGAGTCAGCAGATGTTCAATAGTAACCATGAATGCACCTTTTTAACAATGATCCTAGGATACTTTGATGCAGAAGGTGTTGGAACATAGCTTTAAGTAACAATTTTGTAGGATTGGACATCAACCTGACACCTTAAAATAGAAACAGAATGTTAATTTGGATGAGACACTGACTTTTTAGGATCCACTGATGCTGATTAGGAATCCACGGACTAGGTATCTCCTGTTGCTTATGGAAACCACGATTCTACATTAAACCAACCAGTAATTGAATATATGTCTGAAGTCACAGATACTATATTTATCCATGGATACATGTTATCCATAGAAGTCAAAATACAAACACATGAAATATCTACATGAAAATTTTAGTCCTGTTTTCTGTAGTTGCTACTTAGGCCTTATAACTCTCCATGGTTTTACTGGTCTCAAGTAGCTCAACATCCAGAGATATCTAGTACCTCGGTTCCTGTCTTTTCAGGAAGTGAGAGGGCATGAATATGCAATAAATAAGTAGTAAATGATACACAATACAGTTGTGGATTATAACAAACATAATGCAATTCCTGTCATTGATACTTATCTTGTATGATTTTGTGCACTAGGTTACCTAGGGTGATGGCATACTATTGTGGGATATTATTCAATCTACATTCCCCCTTTTCTCTGATGCCAAATTCACAGTAATCACTGGGACCTATCTGCATTCGGCTATGAGATACAAAGCCTCATTACCACAAGGAAACTGCTATCACAGTATAACCAGAAAACATCAAGTTCAGACATAAATCAGAAAGATTTGGAAGAATTTTTGAGGACTCATTGCCTTCCATAACAAATTACCACAAACTCGGTGGCTTAAAACAAAGTAAAATTTACTGTCTTACAGTCCTGGGGATCAGGAGTTCAAAATGGATTGGCAGACTGCATTTCCTCTGGAGTCTCTAGGGGAGAATCTGTTTCCTTGCCATTTTAAGTGTCAAGCTGCCTTATTCCTTGGCTCATGGCCCCTTTTCTTTCTTCAAAACCAGCAGCATAGCATCTTCTAATCTCTCTATAACTCTGACTCTGTCTACTTCTTGTAAAGGCCATTGTGATGACACCAGCCCACCCAGTAATCCTGGATAATCTCTTCATCTCAAGGTCATTAACTTAATCACATTTGCAAAGTCCCTTTTGCCATGTAAGGTGACATAATCACAGGTTCCAGGGACTGGGATATGGACATCTTTGGGGAGCCATTATTCTGTCTACCTCATCTACCATAGATAAAACTTTTGGGCTGGTAAAGAAAGGAGAGCCAATGGAAACTTAAGAGAGTTTGGTGTTGGAGTAGGTCTCAAAGAAAACTCCACTCCTTGCCCATTTTGACTTAATTATGAAAAACCCTAGGCTACCTTAGGCCTCTGAAAATAGAGGACATTTGTTCTCATTTCTTGAATGGAGCCCAGGAAAGCAAACAAAGTTTATTGCACTACCTTGGTGCAACATTAGAGGATTTAAAGGAGGGAATTGATATTTTAGGCCACTCTTAATCCTTGAGAATCCTTAGGGTGGCAGAGGAGAGTAGCCGTGAATTCCCTGTGACACACAGAGATGCTTAGAGGTGAACTGAGAAAGGGTGAACTAATTTGAATGAGTCTCGTGAATAGAGCATACAGAACAGAGTACCTTGACCAATGATCTAAGACTTTTGTGCCATTTGGAAGGTGTGACCACTGTGAGGACAGATAGGGTAGTGTTCACCAGTGACTGTCAGCATGGACAAATGATGATGACCAGGAACCAGATGCCCTCCATCAATGCCATGATGCTATGTAAGCTCTCCAGGAGTTTGTTGCCTCTCTGAAGGAAATGGGAAAGAAAAACTTGA
Source organism: Equus quagga (assembly GCF_021613505.1). Classification (NCBI taxonomy): domain Eukaryota; kingdom Metazoa; phylum Chordata; class Mammalia; order Perissodactyla; family Equidae; genus Equus; species Equus quagga. Next base: position 113,149,699 of record NC_060273.1, on the reverse strand, counting down.
ATTGACTCAGTGGACACTTGCAATGACTAGGTTTATCTGGAATTGAGTTTTCTGCTATTAGGCAAGATGGAGGCTCAAAATAAAGGTTAAACTGTATTGCTTTATAAAGTTAATTTTTAGCGTTCATACAGTTGAGTTTTATGGCCTGACTATTTTATCCTACATTTTTGAGATATCTTCAAAATTTTAGATATGACGTCATGGAGGTCCTAGGAAAAATTAGGTTACCAGCAAAGCTTCTTTAGCTCTCGTTCATTCTTTCCATGTAGATTTGTCCTGAGCTAACATCTGTGCCAATCCTTCTCTATTTTCTATGTCGATTGCTGCCACAGCATGGTTTGACAAGTACATCTGAACCCATGAACCCAGGCTGCCAAAGCAGAGTATAGTGGACTCAACCACTATGCCATGGGGCTGGCCCCCATTCTACTTTTTGTTCCTATTCTTTAGCCTCTGTCTAGAAATCCCATTGACTGGTGCTTATTAAAAATTTAGCACTCTAAAGCTTGGCCCAAGCAATAGGGATTTATTTACTTACATAACTAGGAAATCCTATAAGAATGTGAGCTTTGGATTGGTTTGATCCAAATATTAACGATTTGCCTCGTGTCATTGAGGTGCCAGTCCCACGTCTTTGTGATCTCTCAGTGCTGTCCTCTGCATATTCAACTTGTTCTTAGACTGGCTTATCTCATGATTGCAACAAGGCTGCCAGCTATAGCATCCACTAGCAGTTTTTTCATAAATCTAAGGAAAGAGAGAAAGACAGGGGTTTTCTTCTCCTATCCATGAAATAAACATCCTGAGCCTTACTTTGACAAGAGTAATTTGGTTAAATACCCACTCTTAAACCATTAACTGTATCACTGGAATCCCACGTTCTGATTGGCTTAGGCCTTAGTTGTCATACCTGAATCCAAAAATGACCTAACTGGCCTAGATCCATGAGAGTCCACTTTTGGAGCTGGGGTGGAATCAGTCTTTCTGATACCACCTATTTGCTATACAAAGAGGGAATGATGGAAGAGATGATTTTCCTACAGTGTCCTTACCGGTAAGAACCCTCTGTGTTCCCCTCATTAAATTATCACGTTCTTTTATATAATCTCCTCCAGATTTCCAAGGGATCAATTTTGTAATTTGATAAGCTAAGTTGTTTCTAATTTGACAAGAAAAGATATGGTTCTTTGGAGCCAATGGCATGCTTTTATTGTATTAGAAAATCAGAGCAGTTTTGGGCATAGTAGATAAGACCAACTGTTATCTACTATGGAAGATTAGCAGGGAGCATCTTTGGGGTGCCACAAATTGAAAAATGGCTGAACATAAAAAATTTTTTGCATGTTTAAAGGCTGGAGGGAGAGACTGATCAATCAACGAGGGACTGTTCCTAGCTCTGATTAAGGCACCTTTGGATGAGATGAGTCATTGATAAACTAGAATAAAATGACTCATATCTTTGTGTATTGAGAGACTCTTAACATGCACACTATTGATCTTGGGGGAGTGATTTCATTCTGTATTTGAAAGTCAAATTGGAGGCCTCTTATTTTTGCAAGTCTGTTTGACACAATAGGCTATAATGGGTCTTTTAGGCTTCTTTGGGTCCAACCTACTCATAAAATTATTCACTGTAATGGCTCCTTTGGAGCAGTGACAGGACTTGATATAAATATTTGTTAAGAACAGTCGACTTTACTGAGTGCATTTCCAATGATGGCAAATAGAAGCTTAAGGTAGGGCAAGCATTTTGGAGACAAGGCACTGTTTTATCAGATGACGAGACTACAAGTCAGGAAGGAACCAATGAGAGTTATCCATTCAGAGTACATGTTCTTCTTAGAGCCTGAGGGATTTCATACATATGGATTTCTTTTTCTTGGCACACTGCGTTTTACATAGATTGTAACGTACATGTAAAAGTATATTGAAAATAGAGTGCAAAAAGTTACATAAATATTTTTGTTCTATGTACAAGGTGTACAAACACCAAATAAATAATTGTTGGATGGATAAGTAGGTATACTATTTTACTTGCTAATTTTTCATGAACTTTTAGAGGTAATTAGTAATTTAAAATATATTCTAATTTTTTCATGGAAGACATGGGGGGACAGTTTACGAACTTCTATTCCTATGATAATTTAGCCAATTCATATTTAACTTATTTTTCAAGTAGCAATGTCCTCAACATTCTCAAGAAAATTTAGTTTGTGTCTTTGAACATAACAAAAATTTACTGATTCGTTTGGCACCTTGTATGTGTGGAATGAGCATAATTAATGATATCTGAATACAAGAAGATCCAGTATTGCATTTAAGGTTGAGCTTACCAACAATACTACAGTATGTTTCCAGAGCTAAATCTATCATCTGCCTTACCTGGATGAAAAGCTGTATGAGACAGAATCACCTGCAGATGGGACTGAAAAAATCAATATCATTTTGTCATCAAATTTTACCTTATGATGGGACAGACAGGTGCACAGCTAAAAGTACTAAGAACCTACTAATAGCAGACCCAGACTGCTTTTGTTCTTCATATGATGTTAGAAGTGTTAGTGTTAATCAAGTTAACTTTCTTATCATCCATAAGAAAGGTCAGGCAGGTTAGGAAATGCATTCTTGGGCTCACAATCACTAAATAGTAAAATTGATCTCTTTGGTAATTGGAACCATTTTGATATTTATTATTTTGAAGCTAGAGCTAGGGTCAGGACTTAGGATTTGTAACCCTTTAGCCCAGCCCTACCACATTTGGATGACTTTGCATTTTATTCTAAGTGCAATGGGAAGTCTTTGGAGGATTTTTAAATAACGGATTGACGTGGTTTGATGTACGTTGTAAGAAGAGACCATTATTGCTACTGTGTGAGCAGAGGAAGGATTGAACAGGAGCAAGAGTGGAAGTAGGGAGACAAATTAGGATGCTCCTATAATAGTCAAATGAGAGATTTTGAGTTCTAGAATGGGAATGATGGCTATGGGATAGAGAAATTGATACATTCATAATATTTAAAAGTAGAATAATAAAATGGTTATTAGGAGAGAGACAGGGAGAATTAACAGTGACTCCTGGATTTCTGGCTTTGATAATGGAATGGATGGTGGGATGGTGGTGCTGCTTACAGCTGTGAGGACGTCTAAGTAGGGTAGTAAGTTTTAGCGGTATTTGTGGTGAGGAATTAAGACCCACACCTACACCACACCACACATTCTGATTTCGGTACCCTTCTTTTATACTCCCATGATAAGCATAGTTTTTGTTTTTATTGTGAAAAAAATTTATAATTGCCTAGCCAGTGTTATTTTTTCTTTTTTTCCCCTTTACAACATAATCCTAGTTTTGTTGGTGGCAGCAACGTGTTCAGATAAAACTTCATTTCCCTGCCTCCCATGTGGTAGAAGTGACCATGGTAGAGGTGACAAATCTGGTCAATGAGATAAGAGTATTGTTGGGCAGAGGTTCTAAGAAAGTATAAAAGGGACATAGATTCAGCTGGCACATGCCTTATTTTTCTTTTGCATTTTCTCCTACCTTCTGCCTGAAGTGTGGATGCAATCACTAGAACTGTGGCCATCATATTACCAGCAATCATGACCGAATCAGTCAATCAAGACTGAAAACAATCATATAGGCCATGATCTTTATAACAAATTACTCCGCTATCCCTGGATTGACTTCCCCTCTATTTCTTGTAATGTGAGAAGAAAATGAGGCTTATTTTGTTAAGCCACTGTTATCTGAGTTTTCTGTTGCACACAGTCAAATCCAAACTAACTGGCAGCATTCATCATACTTTGTGCTGTGAATTGTGGTCATTTTCTGTCTTCCCCACTGTGAAAGTTCCTTGAGTTTAGAATCCTTGCCCTATCTGTCTGTATTCATGGCACTCAGCGCAGGATTAACAGATGATAGGCACCACAAATGTTAGTCAAAGTAACTTGATAAATAATTACATCATCAACATAAGGAAGATAAATAAGACATGGAATAGAGATAAGCCTAGAGAGCTTGAATTTATTTAACTTGTATAGCCCAGTCTTATGATAAGAAACTCCTCAACATAATGTTCTTTCTTTACCCACAGTTAGTATCAAAAGAAATCTCAGTGTACTAGAGTGTTTTTTTCTGTAAATATGATTCTACAAGATATCCGTAGTCATTCCAAAATGTCTAGATCTTTTATGCATTTATAACATGCACAGCACTTTCATGTTGAGTATCACATTTGACCCTCATTGTAAACATTTCCATTTTACTTATAAGGAAAACAAGATCTAAAACACCTAAGTGACACTATCAAAATCACAATAAATGTTGGTGGCAGAGTTGCAACAAAAATCCAAAAGCCCTTGAAACTACACCAGTGTTACTTTCAACACATTTCACCACATACTTCTTAAATAAAGACAGATTAAATTTAGATACAGTATCATATAATACATGATAAAACATGATACAAAATGTAGAAATTATGCATAATACAATTAATTTGATCTAATATAATGCAAATGTGTAAAATATCAAGATATGCAAATTAGACATATTTTATTTTATTCTAATCATTTGATGTAATCATAACTGAATAATGTTCAGCTGAACAGAGTGTTCAATTATAATCGTATACTGACAAATGGGAGGCTTAAGTGTAATTTTATGGGTTCTTTCCAGATATGTCTTGTCTAGTTTAAATTCTTGTAAAATTAGCAGGCGTTATCTCTTGGGAACACTGTGAGTTAAAAGTATTTTATTTGTAGCAGAAGTTACATAAAGCTTCTCTAAAAACAGTTCAGCATTGCAACTGGACACAAAGACAGACAAATGAAGACCCCATTGGTCACTTACAAGACATTTTCAGCATCAAAATGAATAGTGATATTGTTGGCTTATACCACATTACATTAAAAATACAATTTATGAGTTTATACCTCTAATAAAATAACAGGGAAAGGAATAATTTTCTTTACAGTGAAATGCTAATTAATAAATATAAAAGAAATGACCAAGTAGATCACATTTTCAGCCATCACAATTTTAATTGATTGAGGCAGAAATCCTTGGTGGACACTAAAATCATTTGGTGTAAGTTTCAGGGAAGAACAGGATATTTACATAATGTCAAAGTTTTCCCTTATATTATTACTTGTCAATTACAAAGGGCAATAAGATATCTTTACAGTGAAGAAACATGACGGACAAAAAAGTGATAACATTACCACTAATGGGATGTAGCGGACACTGTGATGTGCCACCCATATCCCCCATCAGGACAGAAGGATGCGTTTCCATGGCTGGGATACTTTGGTCAGACCTCCTCTAGCTGTCAGCTCTCTTTGGAATTGCGTTTGCTGAAGGGGTCAGGTCATTTCACACACAGGCATACTCTCTTCCCAGTGTGGCCCTCATTCAATGACTGGTTGAGGCAATTGCCTATGGCCTAGTCCACTACCCCAATGCTGGACAATTCTGAAGGGCTATCTCAGTCTCACACTTCCCCACAGGGTTGGCAGAGCCTTTTATTGAGACTGCATCACAACCCAACTTCTCTCTGTGCTGAATCCATTCTTCCTTTATTGCTTTCCCCACTGGTGATCCCAAGAGCACTTTTTCTTTTTTTTTTTTTGGTGAGGAAGATTCACCCTGAGCTAAATCCATTGCCAATCTTCCTCTTTTTTTTTGGCTTGAGGAAGATTAGCCCAAAGCTAACATGTGTGCCAATCCTCCTCTACTTTGTATGTGGGATTCCTCCACAGCATGGCTGATGAATGGAGTAGGTCCATGCCTGGGATCCGAACCCATGAACCTGGGCTGCCGAAGTGGAGTGTGTGGAACTTTAACCACTCAACCACTGGGCCGGCCCCGCAATAGCACTTCTTGATAAAATTCCTTCATATTAGCCTCCTTATCAGAGGCTGCGTCTTGGGGAGTTAAACCTGTGACATCAAGGAAACTGACTTCATATACCTCTGGATATGCTACACTCAGAAGAATGCACATCAGTTATGTCATATTCCTGGTAAACATGCAAAAACTGCATCTAGTTATGAGGAAGCAGTCAGACAATCCCAAAGTGAGGTATTTTACCAAAAAACTGGTCTATACTCTTTGAAAATGTTTGTTTCATTTATATTTTTTGCTTTCCTATACTGATAATTAAATTACTAAGTAAAAAAGAGTAGGAGATACCATTCCCATTAGTAGCACAAATAGTAGGTGAAGTGAAGATAGGTAAATTACATGTAGATGGCAAGTTACCTATTACTCTTACATACTGCAAGATTATGTCTTTTAAGGGATAGGATCTTTTAGAAAATAATTGCACAGGCAGTTTGCATAAATGGTAAATTTTAAAGTATTGCTAGAGCAACTGAATAAGCAAACTGAGATTGTCTGTCCCAGAAACTTTAGACCTGAAAGAAAGAGAACTGACAAATTCTTCCTACTTTAAGAATAAAGTGGGATTTTTTTTTTTTCCTGAATGGTGAGAAATGGCAGGGTAGAATGAATAATGGAATGGAAATAAGGTAATAAAGTGGAAAGGCGTAATGATAATAAGGACCTGAAAAAATGAAGAATAAATGAGGAAATGAGAAACTAGTAATATTCCCATTTCTGTAATAATATTATAGCCCAAGTATGGCGAATTTGAAACTATTACTCAGAAACAGCCTTGATTATGGATCGAGGACAATGCTTGATGTTGGCCTCCCAGAAGTGTGATTATGTTCATGCCTCTATCTGATGAAAGGAAAGATTTCTACGAAGACAGATCCTATTCAGGATGTAAAAACACACCCTTCTCTTTGTTGCAACCAGAAAAGAATATGCTCCATGAGAAGAGACCAGAGACCAGGTGTTCAAGTTAGGGGAGTGTGTGTGTTTGTATGCCTATGTGTGTGTGTGAGAGAGAGAGAGAGAGAAAGAGAAAGAGAGAAGTGGTAACTTTATTAATAGGGAGAAGAGTCAGCTGACTGACACTCTAGAATTTCTAGAAAAGCAAACCTCCTTAACAATTTTGTAACACAGAGATGTTTCTTAAAGCATAATCTGATCAAACAAATAAGTAGCAGGTTGAGACTAAGGGCCTTTAAATAAGAAAGCGACATAGCGACAGAGATTCAAGTAGGATAAGAACAATGTGGAATAATAGGGAAGAATCGGCAGTTTGGTGATAAAGGAGAATTATAATGAGGAATAGAAAATAAGGAATTTCTCATAGCTCCTTAGTTCCCTGCCTTCACAATGATGTTGTTTACCATTTGGTGGCCCCACTTGGACTACAAAATGTAATGCAGATATTTATTGTAAATTTCCCTTTCCAAAATTACAAATGAATAGTGACTATTTAAAACAATCAGAACTTTTAAAAAGTGATTTTTGAGAATTTGAATCTCATAAAACGATACAGACAGATAAGTAAGAGTCAAAAGCCAAGCGAGACTAAGCAGAAGCCATGAGGCACCAAAAACAGACATCTGAAGAAGCTGGACCATGAGAATAGAGGTATTTAAGTGTTTCCACTGCTTCTCTAGAGCTCCTATTGCATTCACAATGCTGCTCCATGAGATCTGACAGTACTACTTTTTTTTTTTTTTTTAATATATTTCTTTGGCTTGATTTTTTTTTTTTTAAGATTTTATTTTATTTTATTTTCCTTTTTCTCCCCAAAGCCCCCTGGTACATAGTTGTATATTCTTTATTGTGGGTCCTTCTAGTTGTGGCATGTGGGACGCTGCCTCAGCGGGGTTTGATGTGCAGTGCCATGTCCGCACCCAGGATTCGAACCAACGAAACACTGGGCCGCCTGCAATGGAGCGTGCGAACTTAACCACTTGGCCACGGGACCAGCCCTGACAGTACTACTTTTGAGGCTGTTTGCTAAGACTTGTTAGCTCCTCAGGTAAACTTAATAATTAAACTCCATCACTTGAGTAAACCAGAGGATGGTTTTGTACAGGCAACTAAAAAGAACCTAACCAACCTATAGATTACACTCATCTTGGAAATTCCCTCAGTATTTGGCCGACAGCTTGAAAATACTGTTGGCTGTTAATCGTTTCTCTATAAAACTAGAGCTAAGCATTTTGACACTTCACTAACCCCTTCTCTGTCCTCCCAAAGCAAACACATGTACAAATAAGTCTCGGTGTGGAAAAGGAAGATGACTATGGTGCTGGATTTACCTTTCTCTTGCTTATGGCAGTAGGGCAACTCCTTATGGACTTCTATGAGCAACTTCCTGGAAGTAGGCTGTGACTCAATGATGTACAAATTGCCCAAGAATACCTCCATATGTCCTTTTCAGATTAGGACAACTTCAAGACCTTCCCTCTTTCAACTTTTTGTCAACCAACCTACAAGTTTAATAGAATAATTGACTCTACTGAGGGCCTGAATTGACAAATGTGCGTAATGAAATGGTTCATGTCATTCTTAAGAGGGCCTTCCTGGAAACTAATTGTTTGTTTATTTTCTAATCTACAAAGCAAAATGGTAAAGAAAGAAAACACAATGCCAAACCAAACAAAAAGCAACCCCAAAGCAAAAACCTGTAAAAATTAATACTTCACAAATTTATCAATCTTGGAAATGCTTCTGCTCTGTGGTATGACTTACAGAGATGTTTCTCTTGATTTTTCACAGCCTTCATATTGTTTCTACTGGAATTTATTTTTCTGAGGTTGGCTCATTACAGTTCTTCTGAGGTGACACTCTGAGAGAACAATCTCAGTATGACTAATGGAGCATTTATAGGACAATTGGGGCCATTTGCAATCACAGTGTTGAATTTTGGAAAGACTTTTATTTTGTTGATGTAAAAGTAAAGGAGTTAAAGCCAGGTGGAACAGCAAGGGTTTCTTTATTTTTCTTTTTTTCATTCAACAATTTGTAAGAAGGACAAAACAATGCCTAGAATCACTGGGTAGCAGCCTGCCTAATCTCCATGCTTGTTTAAGCCGAGGATTCTTTATGTCTAATATTGCCAGTGAATTGGATTGTATTGCTTTTATATAAAGCTGACCACCACAGGTAGTTTTTCTTTGCCAAGAATTAGCCTATTATTGTGTACTGAAGGATTTTGGAACACCCAAGATCTTATAGGCTTAAAATTAATGGAAGAATTTGGGTACAGGTAATAAAGGTCAGTAAATGTTCATTTAGTTGTCAGACTTGTTTCAAGTTAGTTATGTGGAAATTCATGGATATTGTTTAGCATTTTCCATTCTTGCTGTCCTACCCCATTCCTCCACACTGGCAATGTTTTATTTTGTATTTTATTTCTGAATCAGAAAATATTGTTTTAAAGATGAAGTAATCTTTTGACTGGTTTAAAGCTAAAACTATACCATGTTGGAGAAAATGGGACTAAGGCTCTTTAGAGAGATTTATTTCATACCATCACAAAGAGTGTCTTTAGAATACCTGTGAGTATTTCTCCAGATGGGGAGATATTGCCTGATAGTCCTGTGAACAGTGCTCATATAGGTAAAATTAACAAGAAAGCAACAAACAACAGCAAACCTTATGGCATGCTTTTTCTTTAAAAAAGAAAAGACTCTATTTATAGCTAATGCTAAATAGGCCTTTTCCTCTGTACCAATAAGAGCAAAATTCACAGACCTAATAGAACCATTCCAAAAACAGCAAAATAAAGACCTTAGGACCTCCACACCGAAGAGGTCACATCTTCCGAAAGCAACTCAAAGTTTCTAAAGGCAAATAGATTGATTAGGGCATGACCTTTGCCTCTATCTGGGACCTTTGAAGGATCTTGGACATCAAGAGACTGATGCCATGTTTAGGACCAGCATCTAGAGTCAAATATATCCTTCCACAACCAGTAGGCATTCTGGTCCCTGACAACTGACTTGTTGACAGAACTGAATTTGTGGTGTTTGCCTGGTGACTATGCAAGATACAAGAGAAGAAAGATTTGCTTTGAGTGGATGTTCTAAGCTGTCTAAGGTTCACTCCTTCTGCATCACTCTCTTTTCCACAATGGAAATCCTCATTGCCTTCAAAAGTCCTCACCTAATGTCCTGCCATGAACTTGAGTACAGTGTGTTTAAAAATAAACTCATCTTCATCACAAAAAAAAAAGGTCCTCATGAGTTAAGGACTAAGAGTTGACAGCCAGCCTTGGATGAGAGCAAAGGCTTAAAATCATTAGGTTATTTACTGTTCATTCTTTTGAGATGCTGACAGATTATTACAAATGCCAAAGAGCTTCTAAAACACGGGTGGTTGATATTTTGGAAATATCAAGGAAAAATAGAAATATTTATAATCTCCATTTATAAACTTCAAAATGGACACAGGCTTATGAGTCTCAAGGAGGAGGAGGGGAGTGCTGAGGAGAGGAGCGCTGTTTAAACTTAGATTCCCTACTTTATGGAACAGAAGAATGCCAGTGAGAAAACCAGCATGCTTTGTAAACAATTGAAACGTTAATGTCCAGAACATATTTGAGAAGTAACAAGGTGGGAAGAGTTTTCTAGTCTTCCATATCTCAGGTTCGCATGACACTTTTGAGTAAACAAGGTGCATTTACACATATTATTTCATTCTTGAAACAGCTTCATAACTTAGTGATTTTCATTGTGTCGAATTTGCAATTGGGGAAACTGAGGCTCAAAGAGCTAAAGTGACTTGCCTAATATCATACAACAGTTAAGATGTTTCCAGGGCTCTTCTTATGTACTAGTCTTCAAGTAATGGAGACACAGACACAGCTGAGATGCAGGACTTTCCACACATGACCTTCCTCCCAACTTAGGGTCCTCTTGTGTTATAATGGCTGGGATGCAAATGCGCATGTATGCATAAACTGAGACAAGAACAAAATCCTGTTAATGCAAGAAGGAAGGAGACACAAACTGCCTGAGGCAAATTGAGAAGGTTCTAGGAGAAGTAGGAATTTCCCCCTGGAGCAGAGGGAAGCTAAATTCAAAGCAGAGGAATTAACATATGCAGAAGACACTGATAAATGAAAGAAGACTAGGAGTTAGCCAGGCTGGAACAAAGGGTCCAAGGGGGTGAGGAAGGGACGATTTGTGGTTACCAAGCGAAGAATCTGGAAAAGTGTGTAGGGACCAGGTACTGATGGTTCTTAAATGCCAAGCTCAAGTTTTATAACCTGAATCGCCAAGGCTTTGGGAGCATAGGTAACGAGAAATGCAAACTTAATTCTTGGAGAGTCCAAATTTAGAACCCACATTTTAATTTGACACGTGGGCTCTGTAAAAACTAATTATATTTAATAGAAGCCCCTTCACTTTTGATGTTGCCTTTAACTTCCAGCTTCAGAGAGAAATCATTACTTTCAATCTAAGTCTTTGAACTAAAAGACTAGTTTGTCAGTCTCAGAGAGTCACCTGCTTATTTGATTGGAAGAATTTTACACTTTATTTTACTCAACATCAGGAAGTCTCTATGGAAATATTCACTTCCAGTCGATCAGAAATCAAAGCAATAACAAAGCGAATTCAGTTGAAAGAACTAATTACAAAAATGCGCATTTTGGAGTGCTCTTTATAGTACTGTGAAGTGGATATCCGAATGTCGTGTCAGGCAACAGTCTGCAACCTTCAGGTCATTGATCTGGCAGATATCTGAACGGCAGCCAGCAGGCTGCTGCCACGTTACCTATGTCCCAGCTGTCTTCCTTTCCAGATGTTGTCTCTTACCCCTTGTTGTATAGGAACAAGGAATGTCAGAAGGAAAAAGAAGAGAAAAATTCAAGCAATTGCACGTTCTCATTAAATTAATTCCACCATCCTGCTGCTATCGGGTAAAATTTCTTTCAGTCCTCTTTCTACTTCCACACCCCTCACAGCACTGTTTTTCTTCACTTCCTCCTACACCAAATCATCCTATTGCCTGGGTCCCACCCACACCGTGATTATGTAAACCTTTATTTTTGGGGGCGCTCAGAATTCACAGTATTGTAGGAACAATAAAGTGCTACACAAATGTGTAAGGTGTAACTCTTTTTTTTTTTCTATAATAATAAACATCTGGCAGTGGAAGATGAGGTGAGGCTTGTTATGAGTGAAATTGAGACTGGACCGCTCATGAATGCAGCATAAAAGGGCTTAATAATTCCCCAAATCCCAACGAGAAAGCACAGACTTCATTTTCCTTGAGAGATTCCAAATCCCACGCTCGAGGTGTAAGTAATGATAGGTTATTAAATCTCCAAGCTAGCTCTGTCCTCAGTTTCTCTGGGGACCGAGACCAGCAATTACTATACAGAAAATGTGCATCTATTGTGACGTGAGATGGTCAGCAGGGAGGCAATGCAGCAGCCATTTTCTCTTTCCTGAAATACATGCAGAGAAAACATAGTCCTCAGGCTTTGTTGCACGAGCAGATTAAGAATTTAACTCAATTTTCGAAGTGGGAAGCCCTCAGATGCGGTCACGCTGCCCTTCCGTCTTTCTGGTTTCGATTGAACAGGACGTGCATCTTAGGAGTGAAGGAAAACTGAAAACGGCCTGCAAGATGAACTGGGCAATATGAAAATCAAACAAAGACAATAGCACTGCAATTGTTCAAGCACATGCCTAGGGAAAGTCTGCGGCTTAACTGGCACTCAGCTTGCCTTTTGAAAGCTGATAGACACTAGAACACGTGTCAAGAAGATAATTTATTTGCAATATTAAAAAATAGCCCTTCTTTACTCTTTGAAGTCTGGTTTAACGCATTCCAAATTTTTCACTTCATGAATTGTACCTATTTTCTTGCTGCCTCCACTTCCTGGCATGGCAGACAGATTTCATCTTTGTCCTCACTGGAAATGCTAGATCACAGTGCTATGGCAACCGGTGCTGTCGCTGGATCCGTCCAAGGATGCCACCCCCACAAACTCTTCTAACCCATGACTATTTCTCATAATTTCCTGCTCCTGCAATGGGCAGGGCAGATGGCGCAGGCCCCAGAGCACACAATGCTGACAATTGCTCCAGATCTGACACTGTGAGAAGGACTCACTCTAGAGGCCCAATGTATTTTCGATTTAGAGGCGAACATCAATTTTCTACTCGAGAATGGAAGTTTGCAAATTTGTGCTGTATTTTTTTTCAGTCATTCCTATAATTTTTAAACGAGTGATATTTATGAAAAATATTTCCGAAGTAAAGCATTACTAGCACTGACATTTAAATGTAAGTGCTGCTTCCTTATCTTTGTTCCTTGAGGTACAAATTTCTTAGGGCTAATTCATCCCAAGTTCTTTGTTCTATGGCAGCAAAACTAAACACATACACACATGCACACACACACACGCACACGCAACAAAATAAGAAATAAAATACTCTCTGAAAAGCAAAGGAAAAAATTCACCTTTAAACACACCTGTGGCTCCACGAACACCCTGCGGTTGAGATTCCAGTGGTTCCTCTGCATTCTTTCCGTGTAGAAACTCCAGTGACTTTATTTTTATGGATTAAAAGGTAGTTGATTTGTTGGCTTGTTTAAACTTGGATTCTTAGCATGGAGGTCTCCTAGATACAAATTTTGCATTTCTTCATTTCTTCTTGTAGTGGATAAATATTTGCTGAATGCTTATATGTCAGGCACCTTCTAGGCATGAGGGGTACATCCATAAACAATATCAACAAAAATTTCTTCTCTTGTGTCCTTACATGGTAGAGGGAAGCTGCAGAGAAGTATAAGGCTTGATTACAGTTAGTGATCAGGGGAACTGGGTTCCAGTGTTGCTACTTACACTGAGTTATTATGTGGCCTTGGCCTAATCCCAGCATTCTGTGGACCTCACTTTTCTTGTTTGTAAAATGAAAGAGACGGGATGATGTAGTTCTGTAGGCTGTTTGCAAGTATGTTGTTCTTTTCTTTTTTCGCCAATATCCTGTTAATACAACTGGTAGCACTAGGCATCTTTAACTTAAAGGAAGATATGAGATTTGTGAATCCAGTGATTTTGTCTGTGGTCATTTATTCATTCCTGCATTTAATAAGCGTGTAATGTGTGTCTTCTATGTGTGCAGAAACTGTGCTTAGTAAGTCAGGGATACACAGCTGAATAAGACAAGTCTCCCTCCTCATGGTCTGGCTAAGGAGATGTTCATAAAAGTGACACGCAGAACTCCAGTGAGATAAATGCTATACTTACTAGCAATCTGGGAGGCAGGCCAGGGCACAATTCATTCTGCCTGTGGGATTCAGGTAAGGCTTGCAATAGAGGAGACACTTATCCTGGGTCACCAGGGCTTAGGAAGGTAGAACGGGTGAGAAAAGGACTTTCAAGAAGAGAGAACAGTGAGCACAATGATATCTCCGTCTCATGTGAAAAAGCATTGTGTGGTGAAGGGCAAAGGAAATAAAGAATTCTCTTAAGATCAGACTTAAGGGGTCAGCATTCAAGGCAAGTGTGGGGAGATAGGAATGAAGAGAAAAGGGAGATTAGATAGTGAAGAACTTTGTGTGGTTCATCAAGAAATTTTAACTTTTATCATTAAGACAAGGAGCTTGAACTGAAGGTTTGTTTGAGTCCAGGTCAATGGTATTCATTTGTCTGATGAGTTTGTTTTCAATGCTAGCTACAAGGTAGAATACTTAAGATTGTTCTAAGTACGCTGTATATTTCATTCATAATATGTGATGAAGGACCTGAGGGATTGGCAAGTTTGCCTGTTTATATGTGTAATCAGTTAACTAATTAAGATGAATTAGATGGGATATAAGCAGTGAGTGAATTTGTTTTTCTTTAGTCTCTGAACCTTTAAAATACTCTTCTAAATTCCCTTGTCCCCTCCCTTGAAAACTTGGGATCCATGCAGATGTCAAATCTTTCAGTTATATTCAACTGTAAGGGCAGTCTCGTTTTGATAATTAAGGCCACTTTTAAAGTAACAAAAGTCCATTCCAATCTTAACGAAAACTTCAATCTCTGTTGCAACTTAAAAACATCTTCCCCTCCTCGCAGTAAGCCTGGTCCATGAATTAGAAACTTGCCATGGGGAAGCGGGTGTGGACTGTTCTTTTACTCTTTGTTTTTATGTGTTCCTGGATTCTCCAGGCTGTTAGCCCTGGGAGGAGAAATTAGAGGACAAGTGCAGAAATCGTTCCCTGAGCTGATGCTCTTCTAATTTTCTCCTCACTCCATGTCCTCTGTGAAGCTAATATTACATCTCTGGGCCTCCGGTGGACCAGGTGTGCATTCTGCAGAGCCCCTGCACAGACCACCCACTGCATAATCTTCTAGAATGGGTGGTGTGGTCTCAGTGGGACATTTTGTCCAGTTTGAAGCTTGCTCAGTCTCCCACTGCTAGCCACCTTCACTAAGGAGACTTCCTTCTTCGGTGGGATACCTTCGAATGGCTCAAATTTGTTGTTTTGTGAGGCATCCACTTCGTCATGAGAAAACTTGTGCATCTTTACCACACTGAGACCTGTCCTACTGCTGCCCTTTCTCCCTGCTCTGTAACCCGGGTAATTCAGGTATCCTCCAGCATTAATTATACGGGCAAGAAATGTAATCTGGTCTCTTGCTTCAAATATACCCCCAACCTCTGGGGGAAACATGGCAATTTCTCCTACACTGATCTGGAGGAGGCACCAAATTTAGCCTAGTGATTGTCACAGCTCAGCAAGTGTCCACCAGGGGATTGAGTCACCAGTCTTTTTATTGGCACCTCCAAAAGCTATAGTGTTTTTCTTGGAGGCTCTCCTTCCACTTAGTGGGGGTATGGGTGTAAGGAGTAACAAGTCCACGGCAAGCTGAGAGAGAAAGTCATTGCATTTCTTTTAAAAGAATCTTCTGGAAAGAAGTGAAGTTGGAAGAACCAGTTCAGCCACCTCATGGTAATTGGTTGAAGAGATGAGGAGTATCTGGTAGCTTCCTAGCATCTTCCTTTAGAAAAAGGAACATCTTTTACTGCTCTCAGTTTTGAAACTTAGGCTAAAATTGTGAGAAACGAGGATCTATGTTCTGTGACAGATGCTTCTTGTATTTTACTTTTTTCCCCTTAGTACTACATAATGTTCATGTTGACAATTCCAGCCTGTCTTGCTGGGATAATGAGAGCTAATGAACGGCTAGATTTATAAAATGTAGAGCAACATCTTTCTGGTAGCCAACAGTGATAAAGACAATATTAACGAAAGTAGAAACTCAAAAAGAATGGGCCATGTGGGGGGTACTGGATTGAGCCACAGTTACAACCACCTTTTCCCATTTAGAGAGTTGTGCTCAGAGTTTTCTGTTGAAGGACGTAACCCTGTTTTATCAAAGGAGGTCCTCACCCAGAAACTGCCCCCCCTTATAATGCCAGTCAAGTCATTTCCATACTGTATATCTTTAAAATATTTTTACTATAATAAAGCCAAATCCATCTGCTATAATCCCAGGATTCATATGGAATCCAAATACTGAAAACCTTCTTTATTATGCTATTTCATAAGTTGATAACTTCTAATAATGACTTCTCATATTCTGGTATCTATTAAAGAATATGGCAACAGTTTGACTGCTTTGTAATCTTTAAATTTGCTGATGATAAAGGGATGATCAGCAGCCGTGCTGTCTTCATCAACTGATGTTCTGATTTGGACAGTTCTGCTTCTTCATCTTCCAGATGCATTCCTTGAGCCACTGATAGACTCACTCTCTCTCTTCTGTTTCTAAGTATCTGTGAGGAGAACGACATCTCTGGGTTTGTGATAAAGTCAGCAAGAGGCAATGAAGAAGACAAGGAGAGGGCTGAGAGAGTAAGTCTAGTCAAATAGAACTTTAATTTTATAAATGACTTTTGAAAACTGTTTGACATCTTATGTGTTAAATTCACACACAAAAAGATACAGGATTAGGGGATGAGGTTGAGGTGAGCTTCTGCTGCAGCCACACTTCTGCATTCAGAGTCATGCCAGGGAGCTCTTTCCATGCAGACTTCAACATTGTAATGGATTGTAAGTTACCACTTTTAGATGTGAAAGTAGAGAAGAGGCGTTGTACACATTGTGGTGCCAGATGTGCACAGAAATCAGTTTGTTTATACCAGTAGTTAAGCATGGAAATACTAGAAGAGTTGCATGTATTTGTTTGTCCTTGGATTTATTGAGGTTCTGGCTCCAAATTTTTTTGTTATGGATAATACTCATCTTACTTATAGCATTTACCCAATGGGAGGTGCTTTTCAGCATAAGTCCCTTAATTCATAAGCCATGTGTACCAGATGTGATTTAATTCTAAAGGAGTGAATTTGGCATGATATCTTGGTTAGAAATCTATTTATCTCCTCTTCTTCCTCTCCTCTCTTCCTTTTCTCCTGTGGCAGCACACTATGCTTGAAGGAGTAGGGGTTTTAGAGACAAATAGAACTAGCTTCTAATTCTGACCCTGCCATTTAATTTTTTGATTTCAAGTTCTTTGGATAAATATCCAGTAGTGGGATAGCTGGATCATATGGTATTTCTATTTTTAATTTTTTGAGAAATCTCCCTACTGTTTCCCAGAGTGGCTGCACCAGTTTGCATTCCCACCAGCAGTGTATGAGGGTTCCCTTTTATGTAGATGTCCAACAGACGTATGAAATGATGCTCAACATCACTAATTATTAGGGAAACACAAATCAAAACTACAGTGAGATATCACCTGACACCAGTCAGAATGGCTATAATTACCAAGACAAAAACCAATAAATATTGGACAGGGTGTCTGATCCTTATCCTTGCTGGTCTTTAGGCTGAGGCTTTCTTAGGATTCTCCATGTGGTGGGGAATGAGACTGCTGGTATCTCTGGGGCATATGTTTTACAACCTCTGGTAGAGAAGAGTGTCTTCCACGAAGATTCAGCCAGGAAAACCCACGGGAAGGACTTTAATTGGTCTGACTTAGATCACATGACAGCTCCTGTCCAATTACTAGCGCCAGGGCACTGGGTTTATCAAGGTTTCGCCAACGCAGGGCCACCTGCTTACTCTATGGCCAGGGAGACGGATTCTACTTTCAGAAGGAGGAAGGAGGAGCAGCAATAAATAACCAGACAGTAGCAATCACAGAATACTTAAATAAATTGTAGCAACATTGTGCAAAGTTACCGATGATTTAAACTTTTTAATTTTTTGCTAAAATCTAAAGAATTTTTTAGCTTTTTATTTTTTATTCTTGAGTATGTTTCTAATATGAGTAAATTACAGAGTAAAAAACTCACCTTATTTTGTAACCAAGAATCTTAAAGCGTTTAATTCACCTTAGGTTAAAGAATGCATCTGTTAATTTGTGTAACTGGAAATGTCCCTGAGAAATGTCTTTTCTATTTTGGCCCGAGTGGAAAGAGAACTTACACACATGGTGTAGTCATTCTGAATGTCCAAAACAGAAGGACATTATGGGGGTTGGTGCTGTTTGCTTCCTGTTGTAATATCATATATTTAATGGGCAAAGAGTGAGAGAAGCTGGCAAGCTATTCAAACAGTCTGATTGTGTGGGACTCGGGAGGTTAATCAAAAGTTGTATAATTTATTGAAGTAGATATATTTACAACAGTGCAAAACATATCAAACAGCAAATGATTCTGGTATGCCTGACTAGTAAGGTGAACAAAAATCAATATTTAAAATGAGAAAATGCAAACATTCTATATTTGTATTAACAGTCTTAAAGAAGAAACAGCTGTTACATTAGTTATCACTTTCTAGATGCAACACAGTACTGTCGTTTAATTTCTTGGATCTCTATTTGCTTGGCTGCAGCTTTCCCACATGATTTAAGCCCTGCAAAGTTTGGCTTTACCACTAACTCCAGGTGCAAAATTTTACACTAAGCCTCTATTCCCTTTTGAATTGTGATTCTTCCCAACTAAAGGTTATTTTCAAGCAATTTAAGACTTTAAGACACAGGCTTTCTTAGTGAATTCCACTTGTTGTTTCCTGGACTTCTAAGCGTAGGAGTTGGATATGTATTGAGTATCCTGGACCAGGATGTTAGCATATGTCCAGAGTTTCCATTTTCATTATCATTCTGTATTATCCTTTAGTATGTTTGCTTGCTCTTCCAAGCATTAACAGTCTAGGACCACAGAACCAAGGTGATTTTCAGTTATACGCAGGCACCAATAAGATCTTAGGAGACGTTGCAAAGTAGACAAAGTATGTGGCACGCACACACACATGCATGCACACATGCATATACCAATAACTGTATGCTGTGCTTTGTCAGTAAAAAGCTGTCCAAAAAAGCTTCCCAGTTTACTCATGCCACTCAACTTTATTTTAGGTCAAGTTCTTAGATGACTAACTCTCTGCACACTAGAATCATACAGTTCAGTGGAAAAATCACCAGCACCCCACCACGATCCCCATCACAATGAACACTAGTGTAAACTGTGTAATCCAAGGTCTTTCTTTAGCATGTTCTAGTCTTTAAAATCAACTCTCACCATCCACCCCTAACTCTTTTTTAATACCAAGACTTTTATACAAGAAGCTAAGAGTCGTACCTTAAAATACTACATAGAAGTTAAGAATTCATTCGGTCACTCAGATAATATGTATTGAATATTTGTATTGTGGGTACAGCTATGAATAAGACAGATGAATTTCCTGAATCCATGGAACTTGAGTTTTAAAGAAGAGAGGCAGGAATAAATTAACAAATAAATAAATAGGACCTTTCAGAGTTGTACATGCTATTAAAAATAGCACATGTTTTACGACCGTGGAGAATGTTTGCATTTTAAAACAGTCGCTTGCTAAATTAATTGATTCTGGATTACTTGGAATTTATGTGGAGATTGATGCCTAGCACCCTCTTCCATCAATTCCTCTTTTGGCCTTACTTTTTGTTTTTGGTGGTTGGAATTTTCTTTTTAATCTGCCTTATAAAAAGAAGGGTGTGGGCTGGCCATTTAACTAAAGGGCTAGATAGAAACACAACCATGGGTTAAAAGGGAGCCAACAACTTGTGGGTGTCCAATGTGTTTTATAGCAACTTTTCTCTCCATGTACTTTTTAAATGCAGACAGTAGAAACAGAAGGGAGAGGAGAGAAGCAGAGAATCATTCCAGGGGTGCTGGCCTGTGGGGGCTGGAGTCTCATGTGGGAGTTAAAATATATCCAGCAGCTGAGGCCTCCTTGGATAGTGGGGTAACAGGTTCAGACTTTACAAAACTTGATGCTGGAGTTATTTGTGCAGATACTTATCTTGGCAGCTTGTTCTAAGCTTCATCCACTCAACTAGGTAAGGTTAAGAAAAAAGAACATATTTGCTAGAAATCTGGGATATTAGTCCTAAACTGGGCGGCTGCCCTATCCTACAAGGGACACCTATGCTTTCTTATATGCTAAGTTCCTATATTGAAAGATAGCTTTTATTTAATGATACACAAAATTTTATTCTGTGTACAATCTCATTTCCTAACAAATGTTTTAACTTCAGAGAGAGAGAGAGAGAGAGAGAGAGGGGAACACCAGGGAATAATATTA
The DNA here is from genome assembly GCF_021613505.1 of Equus quagga. NCBI lineage: Eukaryota > Metazoa > Chordata > Mammalia > Perissodactyla > Equidae > Equus > Equus quagga. Next base: position 113,129,250 of record NC_060273.1, on the reverse strand, counting down.
AAGAAAAAACACTGAAGAAAGTTTCAAGAAAGAGAGTGTAAACAACAGTGTTAAATGTATCTAAGGGGCCCCCAAAATGTGTTTATTTGGTTATGTGAGGTCTTTGGTGACTGCAGCAAGAGCAAATTCAGTAGAACGATGGTGTCAATAGATGGATTCCTTGTGTTGAGTGGTCTCTGAAGAATGATAGTCAGCAAACACAGTCTAACCCTTTGTGAGGTTTGGGTGTTTAGGAAAGAGAGAGATTGACAGTGTCAAAAGAAGCTCCCTGTAGATTGGGAAAGGTTTGGGCAATGTTTTTAGGCTGAAGAGAAACAGCCAATGAAGGATATGGGATATCAATCAATCAATAAATCAATCAGAGATATGGGATCTTGAGGCAAAAATTAATAAAAAGGCAAACGAGGAGCAATTCAAGGCATAGATAGAGGGTGGGCCTTGCACAGGAGGAGGAAGATCTTTCTCTTTGGGGTTAGAGGAAAGCTGGTAAGGATGCTTGTGACTATGGACATGATAGGCAGTAATGGCAACTTAATGGAGATCTTATCAGATGACCTTAATAGGATGCAACTGTCTTTTGAGAGTATGTGGAGCAAGAGTTGATCATGGGGCTTAATAAGAATGGAAACAGTTTGGAATAATGACTGCAGATACTTGAGGAGAGAACTGATGTTACTGAGGTTGAAGACTGAATTTGGAGTGGCGAAGTCTGCACTGTTGCATGATTTTCTCCATAAGTGTTCAGCTTCTTGGGTATGAGAGCAGAGAGGGCTATTTATAGCATTGATCCAATGTTAGGGTCTTACTAGGTAAGGAAATAGAAGGAAAAGGGGGATTATAGATTTAATGAGACTAGACACAGTGTGATGTGGCTCAGATGATTTACCTTAGTGTCCATGCTAGATAGGGAGGGATAAGAAAGCAAATGATCTAGAGTCTGGGGTATTTGAGAAAATGTTGAGTAGAACTGAATTATGACATAATCCTTGGTGTAGTTCTGGGAGTGGGTAGTTGAAGTGGATTTGAAGAGGTCAAGAATTTGAGGAAGAATGGGTTTAGGAGAGAGTGTCAGATAAATATAGAAGGAAGAAAGAGCATTCAGAAGATAGGACTGTAATGATGGAAAGAAATCTATAGATGCAGTGGAAAGAATTGGAAGTAGTATCAATAGTTTGAGAATCATGAGTATGTGGGGCACAGTGAAGAGGGAAGTGGCGAAGTTGGGGTGGATTTACATTGAAGACTAGTTACAGTTATGAGAGTCCTGCTTGTTTATTACTAATCTTGAATGCTGTAATTCTAGCAGAAAGTAATTCTGAGACTAGAACTCTTCAAGGTCCAAGGAAATAGTGTGCCATTCTGCAAGAGTTGGTGAGGGCTCTGTTCTTGATAGTAGGTGATGATTGCTCAGTCCTATGTGGCTTTCTGCATTATATGGTTTGGCTCTTTTCATCCAGGTCCAGGATTCCTAACTTTCAGGATTCATAATCAGCTATATTTGCATTCTAGATGTAAAAATCTCTAAAACTGAAGTCAACCTATTAGTTTACATTGAGTATAATTTTGGGAGGAAGAAAACTTTTATCTCCCATTTCCTGTTGTTTCTTGATTCTGTTTATCCTTGGGCAGGGCCTTGTTGGCTATCTGAATTAGTTTCAAAATTCTTGTTTCTACTGGTATTCATTTATATGGGAGAGGTAAATTACAGTGGAAGAATGTAATGTTTAAAAGCTTTTGACAGAGATTGCCAATTGGTATTAGATATCTTTCTTATAAAGAAGTTGCTTGCTGCTGTACCATTTGAAACCCATGCCATTGTTACTATAGAAGTGATTTTGTCTGTGATTATTAAATTACACAGTGGTTGATGCATACAGAGAAGCAATTATGTCAGTCTCCTGAAGTTTACGTGCCAATCTCGTGGTCTTCTGCTCTGACCTGGAGTAAATCACTTAATTACTGTGCATTTCAATTTTGCCAACCATGAGTCTGAGGCTGCATTACTTAGCAAGCAGAAGACCAAAGGAGAATGAAGAGAATTGTTGAATGTTAGCTTATCATTGATATTAATGACTTTGGACAAGACAATTACACTCACTCACAAAGACTCAGTTTCTTCCCCCCAAAACAGCATCTACTCACTTCTATAAGAAAATAGTGAGGTTTTAGGTACATAACTGTATCTAGAAGGCATTTGAACTGTGTCTACATGGTATTTCCAAGGAATAAGTTGATGAATAATGTGATGAACAAAAAGTGTCAATGTGGAAACTGAATCCATCAGTCTCCCTTCTTGTAATTTTACTATCTAATTTGTACCCTTGTTTCACATATTTGATGATATATATAGCATAACAATTAAAATCTAGAAGCAAGGTAAATCAATTGCAAACGAATAGTGTTTGTTTCTATTTACATACCTATTTCCACAGGAATTTGCTTGTGATAAAGAGTTTGTCTCAGTTAGGATTCTTTATTTGCCTAATATCTACTGAGTATAAACCATGTACCAGAGAATGTGGTAGGCCCTGGAGAATAAAAGATAACAGAACAATATGGTCCCTGATCTTCATAAATTCATTGTCTAGAGACATCAGTTAATAAGTCCAGTTAACACGTCTGTGTATTTTGATATGAACATTATGAAATATTCATGAAATGTTATGAAACATATTTCATGTGTTCTAATATGATATAGACCTTTTAGAGTTTTGAAAATAGATAGGTTTTATTTTTTAGAACAGTTTTAGATTCATCGCAAAATTGAGTGGCAAGTACAGAGAGTTATCATATACCCCTTGCACTTGCACATGCATAGCCCCCGCACATGCATAGCCCCCTCCATCATCAACATCCTATACAAGAGTAGCGCCTTTGTTACAATCAGTGAACCAACATTGACACATCATTTTTATCTGAAGTCTATACTTTAAGCTAGGGTTCACTCTTGGTGTAAATTCTATGGGTTTTCACAGATGTCTAGTGATATGTATCCACCATTATAGCATCATACTGAATAGTTTCACTGCCCTAAAAATCCCCTGTGCTCCACATATTATCCCTTTTTTCCCCAAACTCTTGGCGACCATGATCTTTTTACTCTCTCCATAGTTTTGCCTTTTCCAGAATGTCGTATCGTTGGAATCATACAGTATGTAGCCTTTTCCTATTGGCTTCTTTCTCTTAGTACTATGCATTTAAGGCTCCTTTATGGCTTTTCATGGCTTGATAGTTCATTTCTTTCTATTGCAAAGTAATATTCTGTTGTCTGGGTGTACCACAGTTTATATATCTATTCACCTACTAAAGGATGTCTTGGTTGCTTCTGAGTTTTGGCAATTAAGAACAAAGCTGTTGTAAACATCTGTGTGCAGGTCTTTGTGTGAATATAAGTTTTCAACTCATTTTGTTAAACATCAAGGAGCATGCCTGCTCAATTGTATGGTAAGAGTTTTTTAAGAAACTGAAAAATTCTTCCAATGTGATCGCACAATTTTGCATTCCCACCAGCAACAAATGAAAGTTCCTGTTGTTCCATATCCTTGTCAACATTTGACATTGTCAGTGTTTTGGATTTTAGCCATTCTAATATGTGTATACTGGTGTTTCATTGCTGTTTTATCCTTTTGGACTTTTGACTGATATCTTCTCACTAAATATCATGATGTGGTATGTTTTAATAAGGGCATACCTTGATGGGTTAGTAAGAATTTTTCAGATAGGCAGTAAAGAATGCAGTGTGGGGAGGAGGAAAGGCCAGGAATGTTCCAGACAAAAGAAGATTTTGTGAAAAGGTTCGTGAATGAAAGAGAAGATGGAATGTGGCAAGTAGTTGGGATGTAGTATAGAATAAATAAGGAGAAGTAATAGGATGTGAGGACATACATTTAGCAGAGGCCAAATTTTGAGAACATTTATGACTTTTGTTGGATTTTATTTTTATAAATGTTGGGAGGACTTAAATAATTTAAAGTGGAGTGTCTAGAGTTTCAACTAGGTAAACTTGATTAATCTAGATGTGTACACATTTTGCAAAATCACATAAAAACCCAAATATATGAGGAAATGCTCTTTTGTTTTTAAGAAATTCATTTTGGAGTACTTAGGGATTTGTTTAAAAATATTTCAGCAATAAAAGGAAATGAAAAACACAGAAAAAGGGTATATAAAGTAAGTGTGACCAAATGTTGACAATTAGAGAATTTTAATGGGCACATCAGGGTTTGTCATACTATTCTCTCTACTTTTGTTTATGTTTGAGAATTTTTCTAACACATTTTTTTTTTAATCAAAAATGGTAGAGTATCTACCACTGGCAACATTTATAAGCAATGGAGTGACATAATTAGATTTACATATAAGTAAGGTCATTCATACGGCAGAATTGGCAATGAGGGGGAAGGTGTCCATGACTAGTTAGGAGTATGTTGCAATACTACAGGTAAGAAATGAGATGGACTTTGATGAATCATAAATATAGAGTTGGTATTTAAAACTGTAGGGGCCGGCCCGTGGACGAGTGGTTAAGTTTGCGCGCTCCACTTTGGCAACCCAGGGTTTCGCCAGTTTGGACCCTGGGCGTGGACGTGGCACTGCTCATCAGGCCACAATGAGGTGGCGTCCCACATGCCACAACTAGAAGGACCCACAACTAAAAAGATATATAACTATATACTGGGGGGATTTGGGGAGGAAAAAAGCAGGGAAAAAAAGATTGGCAACAGTTGTTAGCTCAGGTGCCAATCTTTAAAAAACAAACAAACAAAAACCCCTGTAACGTTTATGACATCTTCCAGGGTGGCTGGGTAGAACAAAATAAAAGACAATCTCTGAACTCCAGAAGACAATAATATTTGAGTGTTGAAGAGCACAAGAGTAGCCATCAAAGGACTTGAGATGGAATGACTTATGAGGTGGGAAGAGAATTAGGAAGCAATGGGGCAGTTATTGAATGAAAATACATTTTACGTTTGTTAAGTATGATTGAATTTCACAGATTATGTACTACCTTGCTTTAGACTCAAGGTGTTTGCTGTAGGTTGTAGACAAAGTCCTCTATTTAAATAATTTTTTTCAGAGTTTATCTTCCTTTTTCAGGATTATTTTCTGGCAGTCATAGCCATATTATTATTTCAAATAAAAGTTCCTAATTTATTTATTTGCAGAGTAGGAATGAGTTTTTGGAGGCCATGACTCAGTACAGAAAATAAACTTCACATCAAGATGCAGAGGCCTAGCCTTCATACACATTCAGAACCCAGGCTATTTAGTTATAAATAATCCATAATTGAAAGATGTTTTTGAATCAAAGTTAATTAAATCAGATAAATATGATTATTTACCTAATATTTTGATTATCAGATCAATCAAATTTGTTTTTCCACTGTTGATAGCAAAATGTAATTTGGTCAGGCTGAAAACCAGAAAACTAATAACCAAGCATGTGGCAGTTAATCTCAGGTTGAGGTCCTTTTTAATAATAATATTAACAGTCAATATTTATAAATGCATGCTGGGTAACTGTCACCAGGCCAAGCACCATTGATGATTCATCTCTTTAAACCTTATTAACTCTTCTGTGAGGTTTGTAATATTTATGCAAACCTTTTTTGATAGATGATAAATTGATAGATGAAGATGTTGAAATTCAGCAGGATTAAATAATTTGCCCAGTTACACAACTAGCAAGTGGCTGAGCAGGAATCTGGTCCCAGAAGGCACAACTATGGAGCTTGCACACACTGCACGAAACGTAGTACTCTGGTACTACTTGGTGTTTCTTTGTCTCTTTGGGCCAGGCATTCGGGACATCCCATCCCAGGGACCTGTGTCTGGACTGGAGGATACTCCTCATGCAGCAATGTAACCAGACAGCTTGAGAACAGATAGAGTCCACCAGTGCCATACAGAGCATGTTTCTTCTCAGAGCCTCTGGGGATTGATGCTATAGGTTTTCAGCTAACATTCACTAATTGAAAATAGTAGATTTTCCACAAGTCTTTTTGGGTTCTAGCACAAATTTCATAACTTATGTTAAAAGAAGGATAATTATGGGCATATTATAAAGTGAATTATTTCAAAGAAGAAATTAAAATGACCGGTATTAGAGGTTCTACCTTTTTAATAACATAGAAAAAATTAATGAGTTGAATGTTCATAAATCTTTGTGACAGATTGGCATTCTCTCAAGAGTTTTAAAGGAATCCAAAGATGAAATTATGGAAATAGTAGTTAAAATGTATAGCAACAGTTCACTCTACCTGAATGTTGGCAAGCTGTTAACATAATTCTTTTCTACAGCAACAACTAGAGGAGTGACCCAGGAAACCCGGACACGCGACCATCATGTATCATTTCTGTGATGGTAAGGATTCAGATCAGAATGTGGTTTTCCAGGCCGAGTGCCTGTCGGGTTCACTGCTCCCTTCTGGGAAGTCTCCGAATGCCTGCCAGGCTCACAACTCTTTCTTCAAAATATGTCCAGGATACGGCTACTTCTCACTACCTCCACTGCCACCACCCAGGTGAAAGCGCCATCCTCTCTTACCTGGACTACTGCAATAACTTCCTAACCGGTATCCCTCCTTTTGTCCTTATCTCCTTCAGCAGCCAGTGTGGTCCAGTCAAAATGTGAGTCAGAGTATGTCAGGTGCTGTCGCTCCTGCTCTGCACCATCTAATGGTTTCCTAATCAGAGTAAAGTTTGAAGCCCTGACAGTGGCCTATAAGGCCCTACACAATTTGCTCCCTGTCCTCTACCACTTAAACTCTCTTAGATTAACACTTTCTCCCTTCCTTAATTTTTTGCTCCTGTCACACTGGTTTCTTTGCTATTCTGTAAATGTGCCTGCCTTGTTGTCTCTATCTGGAACTCTTTGAGAGTTCAGGTCATTTCATAAGCCCCTCCCCAGTGACAACGTTCCCATCTGACAATGCAACCTACCTCTTTCCCCATCCCAAATTCCCTCTCCCCCTTACCAGCATTATTTTTCTCCATACCACTTTTCCCATCATACTAAATATTTTACTTGTCTCTAAGTAGTGGAGTCATGGGTGATTTAAATTTTTTATAATTTCTACATTTTCTCGATATTAAACAATAAGCATATTCAGAGGACGGAGGGATTGCTGTGGGCTGAGAGAGTCAGGAAAGGCCTCACGGAGGAAAGATTGAAGCTGTGTCAGGCAAGCTTGCTTCTGGGCTCGAAGATGGGAAGAGAGCATTCTAGGTCAGAATAAAGCGTGCAAAAGGTGGAGGGTACGTCATACATGGCATATTTTAGAGGCAGTGAAGAAAGCAGCTGGCTAGTCTCCTCTATCACCAAAATGTTGAGTGTGAAGTTGGGAACAGATTATACTGGACCCAGGAGTGTGATTTTATCATGTGTGTTTTTGAATAGAAGAATGCTATGAAGAAAGCAGCGGCAGAACTATTCTCCTAAATTTTTCCAGTCTTTTCCTTTCTTTCTCCTATTTCCAAGTAACCCTTAGTGTTCTGAGAAACAATTCGTGTATATCTCTCCGTCCTTTAATGTTCCTCAATAACTCATTTTATGCTATCATAGAAAAATTTGTTTCAATAAAGTGACATACTTGTCTGTTTCTATCAGGATCTAATTTTCTAGTCAGTCCTAATTGAATTTTTCTTCAAATATTTTTAAATGGAAAGAGAGAAAATTGATATGAAAATTGTCATCAATCTGGAAATAAAACTTTGCAGACTTAGAAATACAAAGAATCCTAATGCCGTTGCTTTATTTTGTTTGGCTGAAGAGTGCCAAAGGATTTCTATTATAATTTTTTTATGTTGATTTTTTCTGTCTCATTTCTATCACCTGTGTAACTGTGGGGAGAAGACACTACCTTAAAAATGTATTTGTCATCCTCTGTCAATGTGTCTTTCTCATGCGTGGGCCATGGCTATGATTTCAGCACTTGGCTGTATCAGTTAAGGTCAGATCAGCGCTTTGTATTGGAACGAGGAAGGATATGAGAGAAACACCTCCATGCTATTAGAAGCTGCACTGCCCACTCCGAACAGAGACCTTTCCTGGAAAGGGGCACCAGTCGTGGTAGAAAGCCTGCCCTACAGTGGTTAATTTTTCATCAGAGGACAAATGCTATGGTTGGGGAAAAGACCATCTCAAACACTTTACATCGGAGAATGTGCAAAGCATTTCCAAAGTCAGATTTGAAGATTTTCAGGGGAGTGCAGAGAGTCAGTATCATAGGCATTGAAAAAATAGTAAATTAGTACAAATCCAAGTGATACAGAATATCACTGGGCAGGGTAAGGTTTGGGGTCTTTTTTCTCTTCTTGAGAGCTTATCCCATCCATAATACTTCTAATGATTTTCTGCGAGTGTCTCCACGTAGAGAGCTCAGGAATTTCTAATGTAAGATGTACGCTTCTGCCCTTTGGATGTATGGCATGGAATAACAAGTAAATGTGAATTTAATGGATTCATTTGCATTTCTGGGAGATTCTTCCTTCTTAACATAACAGAGAATACAAACATGGGATAATAAGCTAAGGACTTATGTAAGGTGATGGATCTCAAATTAAAACACTCAGTGGAAATGTAAACTTAGAAAAATAGAAAAGAAAGTGAAAAGCAGCTTATAGGAATGACTGTTTTATAACATTTATTTTTCGATTGTACGGAGCTGAGTGTCGAGGGGGCGTGGGTGGTGGTGAAGAGTTAGACTGGGGCTCTTCTTAGGGTGAGGGTCCAGTGGGTCATAGAAATGACCAGGTACAGTCAGCTACCTAAAATTTTTTAAAATTATTCTATGATTACAAGAGAAACTGCCACTAGAAATGGCAATGACATCAGTAAGATCTATTGCTCTAGATTGATCAGTTTCCTCTTTGGGAATATATGTAGCAGAATTTTTGTCACCAGCGCTGTCTCCTCCCTTTCCTACTCTCCAGCCCCTCCTCCTTTACCTAGCCCCCTCTTTGAACTACATTTTCATCCTTCAAATTCTGTCTTCCGTTGCCCTCTACCCTATTTTGAACTTCCTCAACTCTCTTGACCCTTTGTACCCACTTTAACTTAGCAACCTCACTTTATCTTCTGTCCCCAGTTTAGACTGAGCAGCTAGATTCTGATGTATAAAGTTTCTGGATCTGCCAAACCTTGCCTGCTGACTTGTTTTTCTGATTAAAGCTGGTAACCTGCCCATGGATCGCAGCCTGGCTCGGCATGAGCCTGCCAACACATCAGCACCAGTTGCTAGTGTCCCCTTTCTGACAGAAGCTTCATTCTTCACCATGGAGAAAACCCAACGGATAATGACAGCCACCAACGGTCCATACACAATAAACAAACCCCACACATAGGTTTGATCTTTCAAAAAAAGTTGCAAGACTGCAGTTTTAAATGTGCTGGAGCAATATTTTGCTATATAGATTACAGTTTTTCCCAGTATTTCCTGTTACCTTATGATAATTTCTGCTTTTGGGCAACTGGACTCTGGCAACTATTACTTCATGCCGAGGGTAGTACTTCAGGAACAAAAGAGTCAATTTTTGGCTTTTGAGTTTCAAATATGATATTTTGTGGCTCATGGCAGAGATAAATATTTTAATTTAAAAAACCTAGGGCCCAGAATCTAAGCTATCCATTTTGAAGAAGAAGTAAAAAGCCAAGCTACCATGACTTCAGATTAAATAAAGACTCTCTGGGCTGGAGGAGGGAGAAGATAGTAAAAGGAACTATTTGATGTGAGAGGATTCCTGATGGCCTCCATCTCCCACACTTCTCACCCCTGTCTTCTTTGGGAAGACAGAAGCCCTACAGAAGTTTGGACACCTGCGGCCGGAAGAGCTCTGTGTACCTGAGTAGAATCCATTAGCCAAACAGAACCCACAGCCCCTTTGTAGGATGACTATATCACTTAATTATCACAACCAGGACATTTGTGAGGGTGAAAATGGTTTAGGATAGTGCTAAATCTGGTGGAATGCCTAGACAGTAGATGTCAAACAGGACTGTGTGGGGAAACCAGGACTTCCAGTAACTCGCTAACATTATGAGGTAGCACAAGAATTGTCTTTAACGCAGACAGAAAGTAGAACAGTGGTTACCAGGGACCAGCAGGTAGAGGTAATGGAGAGTTATGGTTTAATGGATACAGAGTTTCAGTTTGAAATGATGAAAAGTGCTGGGGATGGATGATGGTGATGGATGCACAACAAGGAGAATGTACTTAATACTACCGAATTGCACACTTAAAAATGGTTAAAATGGCAAATTTTACGTTATGTATATTTTACCACAATAAAAAAATTACTTAAAAAAAAGAATTATCTGTAGTGGGTTGGTAGGTTGATGGGCCTGAGGAAACCACACAATTGTTTTGCATAGCTCAGAGGGTGAAGAATGTTCTCACATAGCCAAGAATGGCACTGACATGCCACAGAGAGCTGGAGAAGCCCAAGATGGGTTCTTTTGGATTCAGAGTCCCAAGTTAGAATAAAATATATAAACTCTGTGCATACTGATATTGTATGTATTTGATATATACTTGTTGAACAAATAGATATGCTAATTTTAAGAAGCAGTTTCCAAATAAATTTGTGTTCTCTTGAACCCACATGCTAGACTTCCGCATCTGTCCTGTCATCTCGCTTTATTCTGGATAGTAACAACTTCCTAACAAAGTGCTGTGTCTTACAGAGAAGGGTGTTAACCTTTCAACCCAGCTGCATTATTCAACAAGAAAAAAATTCATCTGCAGATTTCTAATTAAACATGAATTCTACTTTTCTCTCCACATCAATATATTCTTTCTCTGAGACCATAACGTTCTGAACCCATCAGAACTATGTAAGGGAATACAGTTTAAAAAGAGCATGCTGTTTCAACTTAATTTAAATGGGCTGGCAAACAGAGGCTTTGCATTCAAACTAAATTTGCCCTTGGGGTGGTCTTGAGAGGCATTGTGAATATGTTAGAGATTTCAAATTAACTCCATATTCTCAAGTTGGTTGCAGGAAATCAAATGATTTCCAATTCCTTTTTTGGCAGCTAGCTCCTATTCAATGAAAACTTTGGGGAAAAGATGTGTTTTTTGTGAAGCTGGGAAATAATTTACATCTAATTAGAGAAATAGCATAGATTCTGTTATCAATCTATGACTAAATTTCACATATACACAAAATTGCCAACATTTCTGCCATCTTTTCTTTTTAGACAATGCATCTGTGGATTTCATAGTTTTTATTCTACTTCTTGTGTGTTACTTATTTCTTTTCATAGCAATTTCTGTCCTGTAGAGACTTAGATTTTCATTCATTGGTTGGATTATTTGCAAGCATTAGGCAAAGTATGTAAATACATCAAGGTGAATATTTTCTTTTGAGCTATGCTTTCTTTCTTTTATAGAAGTGAATTAGCTTTTTAAAAAAATTTAATATAATGAAAGACTAACAATATGTCAGATTAGAAAGGATCTTCAAGGTCAGCTAGTTCTGTTCACCTTATATGTGAATACTCCTTAAAACAGACTCTAGGCCAGTGGAAAGGATTTGAAATTTTGACCTTGCTACTTGGTGACTTCGGGCTCATATGGCTTATGGAAATGCAATTTTCTCATCTAGAAAATGTGGGAAATAACATTTACCTCATAGAATTGATGTAATCAAGTTATTTGCTTTGCAATCTCTTTTGTTTATATATAATTAACAAATTTTTTTGTGGGAGGTTAGTGCTTGGAAATTTTATCTATCTGTCTATCTATCTATCATCTATCTATCTATCTATCTAAGAGAATTTTTCCCTAGCTTTATTGAGGAATAATTGACAAATATAATTGTGTATGTTTAAGGTGCACAATGTGGTGATATGATATACATGTACATTGTGGAATGATTACCAAGATCAAGATAATTAACACATCCATCACCTCACATAGTTAACTCTTTTTTCTCTTTTGTGGTAAGAATGCTTACAATCTACTCTTAGCAACTGGGCTTGCGGAGGGGGCAATGGGCAGATGAAGGTCAAACAGTACAAACTTTCAGTTATAAGAAGAAAAAATTCTGAGGATCTAATGTACAGCCTGGTGACTGTAGTTAATAACACAGCATTCTATAATTAGCAAATTTGATGAACGTATTTTCTGTATATTTATGTAAGCAATCTAGCTGTTAAATTAGAAAAGAAAAAGTTTGTGGGACACAGCTAAAATCTTTTCTTCAGTTTGATATTGACACACAGATAATTTTCTTAATTTTTTTCCTCTCTTCTACTTATAAAGCAAATAAACATCTATGTAGAAAATACAGGAGAAGATAATGAAGAAAATTTAAGTTACTATCTGTTGAATTCTAGGGCAGCTCATATGGATAGATCATCCTCTCACTTTCAGAAAACAGAAAGTCCCTGAGTCATTTATAATCACAAATACGAGGCTCCCCTCAGAAATAAATGTGTCCACTGTAGTGTAAGAACCAGAAATTATGCATTTGCTTGCAGCTGGCTCCAGGCTAAGGACACAAAAAAGGGGCTGGTTGGTTTCCACTCTATTCCTTCGCTGGCACACACTCCATTTGCCCTCTCCATCCCCAACTGCTCTCCTTAGAAACAGGATTTCAGCATGGGTTAGAAACAGCCAGCCCTGCCCTTGCCTCTACCTGCAAGCTCTCTGAATGGTCGCTTTGAGGACCTGCCCCTTGACAGATGGTGAGGGAGAACGCCCCCTCTCCCTCCCTTCACTTGGCAGGATGGAGGGAAAAGGCCACAACCCACTGACAACTTGCTTCAGATGAATCCTTTTGCCAGTCTCCTTCTCTGCACTCAGCCTTTCTAACCTATTTTGTGGGTAAGGGTCACAAAAACCATTTCTCCCACACCCCTTTTGCCAGTCCCACTGGGGTGCCCCAGCCCCTTTCTTGTAAGGTGGGAATGGTTGGCACCTGCTGCCTTTGGGCCTGGAAAACTGACACACAAGGAGTCTCTTTTTACGGCCAGTTACTCTCACTCTCTTAGGATACTTTATATGAAGTGGATTTCTGCAGCTCAGAATATGACCATTTTAAGACTCGACACACGCCAGTAAATCTCCATCTCCCCAGATAAAAATATGATATCAGTTCGTACTCTTATCCTCACCACATAAGATTGAGAAAATATAAATAGTGCAAATGAAGAGAACAGGGGGAGAGGAAAAAAGCAGGGGCCTGAGAAGAGAGGAGCAATAAAGGGAAATGGGAAGAAGCAAGTGCATTTTGACAGGAGATGGGGTAGAAGCTCCTATAACTCAGGTAAATCCTTGTGGAGCCAAGCTCCAGCAGAAATAACTATGATTCATCCCTTCCCGTTCTTTAAATGAGCAATGCCTTTGATAACTTGTTATTCTCTGGTTCTAGCCCTGGAAGGATTATTGAGAGCTGGATTTATGCAATCATTTTAGAACTCTTTCCACGTAATATAGCACAATATAGCGATCTTAATTCAGGCCAGAATGGAGCTTGCAAAGGCAGCTTGGAGCAGTAGGAAGAAGATGTTTTCCGTCTCCACGTTCTGCCACTCACAAGTTGGTTGATCCTGAGACTGTTGCTCAATACCAGTGTGTTTCAGCCTCCTCATCCTTATAATTAGAATAATAACATCTTTCTTGCTCATTTAATATGTAATTATGAGATGAGATGGGATTTGGAATTTGTACACTGTAAAGATCTTAGAAAGATCAGATGTAGGGCGTTATCAGTCACTGTCAGCACGGAAGGAGAGTTGGAAGTTTCTAATTGATCTCCCTTGACCAATTTTCTGTCTTGTTGACAGCATCCCTACTATTTTTTTCTCAAATGAGATTTCACATGTCAAGTGTACCTTTCATTTTTCTGGGTGCATAGTAGCAACTCAGTAAATCTAGTTCTTATTTTCTTCTTTCTTCCCAGTTCCTCAACTGTGGACTCTTTGGAAATATGTTATGCAATATTGTCAGGGCTCTTTCTTTCCAAGTAGGCATCAGAGGGTATGTGTATTCAGGATGCATGCTGCTTGGCATTCAATATTTATTGCATTCAGTTTTGTTTGCATAGAAAGCTTTTTCTTCCCAGCCTAATTCAGTGAAAATGATGTCAATTGTTTCCCTGTTGTCTGTCTGAAATCAGCTCCTAGATCAAATAAGTTACATATCTTGACTTTATTTCCTCATTTAATTTAATTTTATTGATGTGAAAACAATAGGAACAACAAAATGCTTCCAATGTCAATGGTAATTAAAAAACAAGCAGAAAGGTAATAAAATGCATTATTACTTTGGATATACCCTTCCCTCTTCATTCACTTGGGGAAAAAATATCCAATCTTGAGAGAAAATGTAGAATGTGATTCTGTGCCAGCAGTAATTAGCAGGAACAGCTTGATGAGAAACAGTGATGGGAGAATCAATGACAAACATCAATAAAGTAAAGCCCAAATGAGGCTTCTGTTTTTCATATTAGGTCTTTACACATCGACTTTACCAAATGATTGAGAAATGGCATTTTTAATCCCAAACTGTGTGCCATAAATAGATTGTAAACTATTTTGACCTTTTGAAACTATGTTAAGCTTTTCCAATTTCCCTAGAGAATACACTACAAGGTTTTATAACCAATAATGCGCTCCCATTAACTACTACAATTGTTTCATCAAATAGAATTTTAAAATGAAGTCTAAAAATTGCACAAAGCCAGGAACCAAGTGAAACATTAAAAAATTGTATTAATATTGCATGCTCAGGTCTTGGCTCTAGGCAGAATCATGAGAACGGTAATATATTTTCGTTGTTTATTTGTGTAAGTTATCAAGCTTTTACTTGGCTTGATCTGAGTTTCTTCTCTTCCCTCTTTCACCACCATAAATCCGAAGAGCTAGGGTTGCTTCTATCTGCCTTTGCTGATGCTTCACAAATTGTTAAATAGCCATTCTTCTAGGTGAAACAAGGGAACCTCGTGCCCCATGCTTAGACCTGGTTTCCTCAACTTTGGTGCTATTGATATTTTGGATTGGGTAATTCTTTGTTGTGAGAAACTCTCTGATGCATTGCAGAGTGTTTACCAGCATCCTTGGCCTGCACTCACTAGATGCCAGTGTCACTTCTGAGTCATGATTATCAAAAGTATCTCAAGACATTGCCAAATATCCTCAGCAGGGGAGGGTGGGGTCAAAAATTGTTCCTGTTTGAGAAGCATTGCCTCAGATTGAGAGTTCCTGTGCATTTCAGGTGATATGCATAAAGCTCATTTGATACACTAATATGACCAAAAAGGAAGAAGTCTATAGAGATGGGAAATCAGACCATAGCAAACTAGGGTGGTTTTCAATCATGGATGTACATTCAAATCAACTGAGGAGGTTTAAAAAACACCGATACCCATAACCACCCCAGATCAGTTGAATAAAGATCTGTGGGTGAGCCACTGCTAAAACTGACTGAAGTAGGTTGCCCTGGGATTTTAACATGCTGACTTTGGGGACAAGCATACAGGTCTCCTGTTTGCAGGGTTCCTCATCATTTTGTTTTTCTCTTGCCAATGTCCAGAGTTGCTTCTGTTGGCCATGAGTTTCCCATAGTGCAGAGGGGCTACAAGTATGACCCAGATTAAACTCTCTGATGAGCAAGAATAAGTTCAGGTGAAGTCAGCACAATTCATTTCTCTTGCAGCCACTTTCTGGCATGTAGACTAGGAGACCAGGAGTTCTCAAAGTGAGGTTTCTGAGACTCAGCAACATCAGCGTCACCTGGGAACTTGTTAGAAATGCAAAATTTTGGACCACCCCATGTCTGTTGAATTAAAAACTCTAGGAGTGAGATCCAGAATTTTTTGTCTTAATAAGGCCTCCAGATGATTATGAAGTATACTAAAATTTGAGAGCTATGGATTAGAAACATTCTCCATGTTCACTTATGTGTTTTCAGTGTTTTTCCAACCGGCCCTGAAAAACTCACACTTCATAAGTCCTAGACAACTGATAAACGTTTTCACTGAATCTTTTGAAGACTTTCACTTAGGATTCCATTTTCTCAGAAATATTCATTATTGGAATATGGCTTATTTACTTAGTTTACATAATTGTGCAGTGGAGGAGTAGTGGAGGGAGGAGAGTTCAAGGCGAAGGAGAGGCACTGAATGCAGATCCGGCCCAAGTGAGTGAGCGCAGATAGCTTTCCAGACTTATAGGCTACACCTGGGGCCCGTTCAGGTTCCCCCCCCCACCCCCACCCCCAACAACAGCTTAGTATGACTT
Organism: Equus quagga; assembly: GCF_021613505.1. Taxonomy (NCBI): domain Eukaryota; kingdom Metazoa; phylum Chordata; class Mammalia; order Perissodactyla; family Equidae; genus Equus; species Equus quagga. Next base: position 113,113,004 of record NC_060273.1, on the reverse strand, counting down.
CCACAGGTAACATTTAGCAGCTAGTGGGCCAGGGAAAATAACATATTAGAGTCATTCTGAAGAGTAGGCCACATGCAGAAAAAGAAAAACTTGATGCTAGACAGAGCCATTGATGACTGCTAAAAGAGAGAAATAAAGATTCTTTGTGCTTTTTCGTATTCTATTAATTTTAAGTGAACTGAACTATTGCATTCTACTTCATTAAGTTCAGTATCTTAACTATTTGTTATAGGTCAATAATGGAGGTGGGTTCTTATACTACCAGGTGTCTCTTGTTAGTTGATATAATTATCTCTGAATAAAGTCAGAGAACTTACTTTCTAGCAGAAAATATCACTATAATTTTTATGTAAACACTGGACCATAGAGGAGTGGGGTGGAAAATGGATTCTAGTTTAGAAGGACATTGAAGGAGTCTAGGAAAAAGGTGCTATTGCAGCAGACTAGGGTAGTAGTGGTAGATATGGTGTGATGTTAGCTTTGAGATGTAGTTTGAACGTAGAGTTCTTAGAATTTTCTGTTGGATTTCATGTGAAAAAGAGGAATCAAGGATGACTTCTGGATTTTTGCCTAACCATCCAGGTGGATGTGAAATAACTGAAATTGGGAAATCTAGGGAGAAGTAGTACTGGAAAGGTTGAGTAATCAAGTTGGCTGTTTTGACCATGTTAACTCTAAGATTCCTATTACACACAGAAATGGAGATGCTCAGAAAGCAGAGCTCAGAGGAAAAGGGTTCAGTTTGAGATTTAAATTTGGGGATCATCTGTATATAGATGCATAAAGCCCCGGGAATGGATGAAATCACCTAAACGAGAAGAGAGGAGAAGAGAACAGAAGAGAAAGAAATGCCTGAAGTCTGAGACTTTTCAACTTGGTATTCTTTTAGGCTCAGTAGTCTATGTTATGTTTATCATGTTGAATCCCATTTTTCTTGAGTTTACTGTTACTCTTTATGATGTTCATACACAAGAATTTTTAAATTTACGTTTTCACAATTTTTACTGAGCAATTAAATGATGCTATAATGTAGCCCACTGACAATAGCTTCTTCATTACCATTATGGTATCACAGCTTCCCGTTGGGTCTGACAGGCACTGGAGTTCAGGCAATCAATAACCTACACAGTCTGAGAGAAATCATTTGGGGCAGCTTAACAACACTGAGCCCGAAAGGTTGCTTTTTTATTCAAGTCATTAAAATTCCCTGTTGTTTTCTTTGTTTTGGTTGCCTTTTGTTTAATTGTCTTGTCAGGTGTTCTAAGCCTGACAGCCATGTGAGCTCAACCAGAAGAACTGAGCAGGGAAAATAATCACATTTCTTCAGTAGACTATTTTTAAAAACTGGAGCTGGAGGATGAACATTCATAGATGTAAGATGGCTTCCATTTTGTAGTTAAAAGAAATCTTACCCCCCAAATGGTGATAATTTGTAGAACTATGAGCTGAGCGTTTGTGTATATGCATGTGCCTGCATATAAATAAACATGTAGAGGCTGCATTATTTTCTACCAATAAGTTTTATGGCTTTTATATCAAGTAAAGATATTTCGCTAACGTGACCTCTGAAGTTGATAATCTAACCCTTTGTGGACTAGGCTAACCACATGGCTTCCCAATTGGGCCGTAAAAGAATCAACAGCTAGTTTAGGATTCCTAGGGGCAGCATTTGGAACATTAAATTGTCCGGTTTGGGGCATTTCTATTGCTTCTCTATCTTTTGCAATTCCCTGGAGTCTCCTCAGCCCTGGTGCTTGAGAAAGCTTTGGTGGGAGGCTTTCTGCAGATAACCCACTTGGCTCTACAGGCCAAGGAATCCAGTCTGGAGCCAAGGTAAACCCAGGGTTCATTTTTGCATTCATTTATTAGTACAGAGAATATGGCTATTATTTAGAGATTATCGGAAAAGCAGTTTCAGATAATAGATGTGAACTTGCACCCTGATGCCAGTTCTGTTTTCATTTGCATTTTTGTTTATTTCTTGGTAAGAGCTTAGAAAACAACTGGGTAGAAATGTTTTCTTTTTGCATCTCTGAATTCACCCTTAATGAGAGAGCAGCTTTCCTGCCAAAGGAGAAGAGTTAGGAAACAAAACCACATGATTCTATAATATTGACTCTCTGTTAAACTAACAAGCAAATTGGCAAGTAGGAAATGCAAGAAGCCATGTGTAGCTTAGGGAGACATTGGCTAAAGGCTCAATGTCAAACCTATTTTGCCCTGAACGTATCTAAACAGGTGCTACAAGAAAAATAAATGTTGGGTAGATTTCTGGTATCTTGGGTTTCTTCTGTATAGAATTCTATATAGAAATCTTCCATATTCTGTAGATGCTGGGTTTTGGAGAGCTACAGAAGTGAGAGAAGGTAATGTAGATAAGTTTACTTTGTTAACACAAAGTAACTAAAAAAATGCTCACTTGAACTTCACACAGCACAGAGACATTAGTTCAACAGTTACTGGGTTCCTACAATGTGCCGGGAACTGTGCTGCGTGCTGGGGATATGAGGATTAGTGAGATGTGGGCACCCTTCTCAAGGAATGCAAGATCTCCAGCCTTGGCTCCAAGACTACATTCTCACTAGACCAACACTTCTCTAGCTCTTATTTTTCTTGAGTTACAGAAACTGGAACTGCATAATTGTGATGGTTACTTTTATACGTCAACTTGACTGGGACATGGGGTGTTCTAAATTTTGTTAAAGATTATTCTAGGTATGTCTGTGAGGATGTTTCTGAATGAGATTAACATTTGAGTCAGTAGACTGAGTAGAGCAGATTGTCCTTCCCAATGTGGGTAGGCCTCATCCAATCTATCGGAGGCCCATGAAGAACAAAAGGTGAGGTAAAGGGTAATTTGTTTTCTCTGCCTAACTGCTTTCAAGCCAGGACATCAATCTTCTCGTGCACTTGGACTGGAACGTCAGTTCTCCTATCTTCAGGCTTTTCAGACTAGATCTGGGGCTATACCACTAGCTCTTTGGGTCTGCAGCTTGTAGGCAACCGACAGTGGGACTTCTCAGCATCCATAATCTTGTAGCCAATTCCTTTTAATAATCTGTCTTTTTCCTTCTGTCTCCCTCTCTCTCTCCATATATATACACACATACATATATGTATATATATATATCCTATCAGCTCTGTTTCTCAGGAGAACCCTGACTAATACACCAATATACTCCAGGAGCAGGTATAGAGAGACACAGAAGGACAACCAGGACAACTTCCCAGAGGGATGCCCTGCAGAAATCCGGGAGTGTCATTCTCTTTGTGAAATATATTCTGATAGTCCAGCACCACTGACTCTGAAAACAACAGTCTAGATTCATCTCCGGGAGTGCACCCTTGAAAATTAAGTTAATAATGTCTCAAACTAAAAGTACAAAGTGTAAATCAGACAGACAAAGACAAGACCCAGACAACTGGGTCTATCTATACCCAGAAACACATGCATATAAACCACACAGTCACAACTGGATTTTTAACTTATTGGAAAGGGATATAAAAAAATAACTTGGAAGAGAATTTACCAATTTTCAATGGGAAATGAAGCAGGACTTGATGTTCAAGCAGCAAAGAATGGAGCTGGAACACTCATAATTACTTTGCTTAGCTTAGAATTTAGCTTAGATAAAAATTTTAACCTTCCTATACACCTGACTACAATAAGCCAGAACTACTCAAAGGTCACTGACAAAGTAGAGGCTTGGATTTTCATTCAATGACACAAAAGTAGCTGCTTGATTAAATTTCATGTAATATGCAGCCATCCTACAATATAAAACCCATAGAAGGACTGAGTGAAAAAAAACACCGGAGGATTATTATGGTCTTAAAAACAATAGTCAACGAGAAAACTAACCACAGGTGCACTCAACTGTTCTTCTTTTGTCGGAGTTCATTTTATTTTGTAAAGTGTCATGTTCTTAAATTCTCCAATAAGATGTTGAAAGGAAATGGTGTTGTGGAGGCATTCAAGCCCATGGTCCCAGCGTGTACTTGTGATGTGCCAGGGAATCACTGATAGTAGAAACTGACCAGTGCGTGTGTGGTTTTCGAGTCTGCACAAAAACACCACAGAAAGTTCTAGAAGAATTTGAGCTGGGACCTTTTTATGGTCACTTTTTTTTCACTCATTAGTTAAAAGTTGAGGGTTTTGTCCTGTTCTGTGTGTGGACGAAATCTCCCACTTTACCTTCATGTATGAATCTCTTTCTATTACCATTAGAAATGCAGCATGAGACCACAAACACCACTACTTTTTACTCACCAGCTCATTAAAAAAGAAAAAGACAAAAAAATCCAATGTTGAGGGACTAGGATCACTTCCTCACACTTTCTTTCAGTGACTTTCTACCTGAATGCTACTGTCCCCACCCATTCCTCTGCTCTACTTGTGGGGAAATTCTTACCATCACTAGCCACCTGAGAGAGTGTCTTGTGAGCAATAAACGTTAAGTAGTTATACATGACTGATCTGAATCTCTTTCCAACAACATATTAACTCTGTGATGGCTTAACCCCTATGTGTCTGGTGTCCTGAACTGTAATATTGTGTTAATAATTTTTTCTTGGTGGTATTGTTCTATGGATTGAAATAATACAATAGACATACCTAATATTGTGTCTGGCGCATATCAAATACACAATGCCTAAAAGTGTTATTTTGTTTATTCTATAAATATTTTCAAACACTATCTATATGTTTAGCACTAATCTAATTGCTGGAGAAACAGAGGCGAAGACAGATATGATTCCTGCTAAGGTTAAGTAATATCTGCAATGATTTATTAACTTATTCTACAAATTTTCATTGACTTCCAATTGCACATGAGGTAATGGAGAAGAAACAAACTGTGATGCAACCTGGGCTGATATTGGCTAGCACACCCTTGTTTGGATGTAGATTGTTAGCGTCTGACATTTGTTCTCAATGGTCAGTGCCTGTGCTGTAACAGTTGTTAACTATTGAATGTTATTCCTGGAAATAAATAAAATATTTAATAAAATAGTGCATGAAAAGTGCTTAGCATGTATCTGGCCCAGAGTACACGTTCAATAAATATTTACTTTTGTTATTATCATCATTATCATGTAAAGATGAATTGTATTCATTAAAAGGAGCTTATAGTCTAGTATTAGAGAACAGATATTTTTCAAATGACCATAATATAAAACAAAAGATGGGAGCTGGCCAAGTGGTGCAGCGGTTAAGTTCACAGCTTCAGCTTTGGTGGCCCGGGGTTTGCTGGTTTGGATCCCAGGTGCGGACCTATGCACTGCTTATCGAGCCATGCTGTGGCAGGTGTCCCACATATAAAGTAGAGGAAGATGGGCACGGATGTTAGCTCAGGGCCTGTCTTCCTCAGCAAGAAGAGGAGGATTGGTGGCACATGTTAGCTTAGGGCTAATCTTCCTCAAAAAAATACATAAATAAAATAAATAAAAAACAAAAGATGGTAAACAACACAGAAAATTCTAGCAGATTTTGGGGAGGGATATCTGGCCCTCATGAGAGAGATAAGGAAATGCAGAATAATGAGAGGCTTGGTGTAGGAAGAAGTTTTTGAACTAGAGATGGAGAATAGACCTGGTTTGGACATTTGAGGATGGGGAGGAGAGGGTACTAGTGGAGCAAACAAAAGCAGAACAGTCCAAGGCAGGAGAATTGGGAAAGAATAGAGAGAATTATTTGGGAGAGTCGGGGGAGGAACCAAAAAGATATTCTATTTAACTGCAGCACAGGTTAAGCACCTTCTGTCTGGCAAGGTGAATGCGAGAGGCATACTTTAAAGAGTGCTTAATGGAAGCCTGGAATTGGGATTTGACCGGGCCAGTAGATGAAGCGTAGCAGTTAGTCAGCTGTATCTGCAACTTCTTGTCTCGTCATAGAACCATGTATTTCAGCATAGGGCAGGGTTCTCAACCTCGGCACTATTAACACTTTAGGCTGGCTAATTTTTGCTGAGAAGTGTCTGTCCTGTGCATTGTGAGATTCTCAGCAGTATTCTTGACCTCTGTCCACTAGATAACAGTAGTACTCCTGTGTAGCAACCAAAACTGTCTTTAGACATTGTCAGATGTTTCCTAGGAGGCAAAATTGCCCTTGGTTGAGAAACACTGACACAGGTGATAGTGTGACAGGGCCAATTTTTTTTTTTGATAGGTTTTTTTTTTTTTTAAGATTTTATTTTTTCTTTTTTCTCCTCAAAGCCCCCCGGTACATAGTTGTATATTCTTTGTTGTGGGTCCTTCTAGTTGTGGCATGTGGGACGCTGCCTCAGCGTGGTTTGATGAGTAGTGCCATGTCCGCACCCAGGATTTGAACCAACAAAACAATGGGCCGCCTGCAGCAGACCCCGTGAACTTAACCACTCGGCCACGGGGCCAGCCCCTGTGACAGGGCCAATTTTTTAGCAGTCATTGAAGTTATTTCCTTTTCCTACTCTTCACACATGGATCAATTTCTGAGCTCTCGTACCTCAAAGGGAAGTTTTGGTAATGTAGGAAACTACATGAGAATTTTCCTGTCTCAATTTTCCTTCCAAAATCAAGTCAATGAGGAGATGATGTTGTGTGTTCTTGAGAAAGTGAAGAGAAGAAGGGCTTTTGAGCAAAACCTTAACAGAGAGAGAAGGATTTTCCCTAGCTAAGAAAAATTTTCTAGAGACAAGAAGGAAAGATAGAAGTCCATGGGATTACAGAGCAGTGAGAGCTTGTGTCTTGCTCCTCAGCGGATACTTGGTGAGATGGGAACCTTCCGTGGGGAATGGCCTTCCGTGGGGAACGGCTACATGAGTCCCAGCTTCTCCAAAACTTACAGCCCACTCAAAAAATGTGATTGAAGAGCGTTTTGTGAAGGGATTATTTACATAGGTGTGAGCAAGGTTAAGAAAAATCAGTAATGATGAAGTGCTTCTGGGGAAGGAAGCTTGAAGCTGCAAGTGGAGGAAACGGTTACAGCTGTCATTGTAGCTGTAACCCTCGGAGAGGGTCACCCAACAAGATCTGTGCCATTGATAGAGGAATGCACTCTCTCTTTACACAAAACACCACAGGAAGGTAGCCAGGGCAATATATACACCAACCTCTTTCTTTTTCCCCTATCCTTGATTCTATTGTCTGTGCCTCCCATTGTCTATACCTCCCATTCTATACCCAACCAGAAAACAGAGGGCAAGAGAGCTGGACTGATACGATATGTAGAGTCTGATGCTACATTTGATTGACATTTCCCTAATAACTAATGATGTTGAGCATTTTTTTTTTTTGTGCTTATTAGCCATCCGTGTAAATTCTTTGGATAGCTGTCTATTCAAATACTTTGCTCATTTTAAAATTGTGTTGTCTTTTATTATTAAGCTGTAAGATTTCTCTCTATATTCTGGAAACAAATACCTATCAGACATATGATTTGAAAATATTTTCTCCCAGTCTGTGGTTTGTCTCTTCACTTTCTTGGTGGTACTTTTGATGTACATGTTTTTAATTTTAATGAAATCCAACTTTTCAATCTTCCCTTTTATCACATGGGCTTTTCATGTCATATCCAGGAACTCTTTGCCTAACCTAGGTCATAGTGATTTACTCCTGTGTTTTCTCTGAAGAGTTTTATAGTTTTAGTTCTTACATTTAAATCTATGATACATTTTGAAATAATTTTTGTGTAGAGTGAATAGGGATTCATATTCATAGTTTTGCCTGTGGATGTCCAGTTATCTCAGTACTAATTGTTGAAAAGACTATTCTTTTCCCATTAGATTGCCTTCGCCTCTTCAAGATCGACTGTAAGTGTTAGGATTTCCTTCTGGACTCTCAACTCTATTCCATGGTTCTATACGTCTATCCTGATGCTAGTATTACACTGTCTTGATTACTGTAGCTTTGTAGAAACTTTTGAAATCAGGAAGTATGTGTGCTCCAACTTTGTTCTTTCTCAGGATTGTTTTGGCTATTCTGAGTCTCTTATATTTCCATATGAATTTTAGTATCACCTTGTCAATTTCTGCATATAAACCAACTTGGATTTTGATAGAGACTGTATTGAATTTGTAAATTAATTTGGGGAATATTCCTAGTTTTAATAACAATAATTCTTTCAATTCATGAACATGGGATGTCTTTTCATTTATTTAGATCTTCTTGAATTTTTTAAACAATGGTTTGTAGTTTTCAATTTAAACGTCTTGTACTTATTTGTTAAATTTATTCCTAAGTTTTATTCTTTTTGATATTATTGTAAATGGAATTACATTTTATTTTGGGGTTGTTTATAGTCAGTACATAGAAATACAATTGATTTTTGCTTATTGATCTTACATCTTGCAACCTTGCTTGCATTCGTTTATTATTTCCAATAGTTTTTTTTTGGTGTGTTCTTTGGAATTTTCTATATGCCAGAGAAAATAGGCATGTATCTGAAAACAGAGATATTTTTACTTCTTCCTTTCCAATGCAGATGCTTTTTATTTCTCTTTATTGCCTAATTTCCCTGTGTAGATTCTCCAGTACAATGTTGAATAGGAGGGGCAAGAGGTGATACCATTATCCTATCCCCTATCTTAGGAGGAAAGCATTTAGTATTTCACCACTGATTATGATTTTAGCTGTAGAATTTTTGTAGATACCTATTATCAGGTTGAGGATGATCCATTCTAGTCCCAGTTTGTTGACTTTTTCTTTTTTTTGGTGGAAGATTAGCCCTAAGCTAACATCTGCTGCCAATCCTCCTCTTTGCTGAGGAAGACTGGCCCTGAGCTAACATCTGTGCCCATGTTCCTCTGCTTTTTTTCTTTATATGTGGGACGCTTGCCACCACATGGCTTGACAAACAGTGCATAGGTCCACACCCGGGATCTGAACCATGAACACTGGCCTGCAGAAATGGAATGTGCGAACTTAATTGCTGCACCACCGGGCTGGCCCCTGTTGACTATTTTTGTCATAAAAGGGTGCTGGATTTTGTCAAATAATTTTTCTGGATCTGTTGAAGTGACCATATGATTTGTGTCCATTATTCTATTAATATCGTGTATTGTAATACGTGATTTTCATATGGTAAAATGACCTCGAAGCTTTGGATAAATTCCACTTGGTCATGATGTATAATCCTTTTCATATGTTGTTGGATTCGCTTTGCTCTATTTTATTAAGGATTTTTGCATCTATATTCATAAGCGATATTGGTGTGTAGTTGTTCTTTTTTTCATGTCATCTTTGTCTCATTTTGGTGTCAAGGTAGTATTGGTGTCATAGAATGAGTTGGAAAGTATTCCTTTCCTCTTCCATGAAGAGTTCATCAAGAATTGGTCTTGATTTTTCTTTAAATGTTTAGTAGAATTCACTAATGAAACCACACTGACCTGGAGTTTTCTTTGTGAGAAGTTTTAAAATTACTAATTCAATCTCTTTACCTATAGATCTGTTCAGCTTTTTCTATTTCTTCTTGAGTCAGCTTCAGTAATTTTTGTCTTTCTAGGAATGTTTCCATTTCATGTAAGTTATTCTGATTCGCTCCTTTTTAAAAGCATAAAATCTATCTGCTTTGTGCTTTGAAGGACCCTCAACTCAGGAATCTACAGTCTTATAGGGGAGAAAGCTATGAGCCCAAATAAGTACAGTGTAGTGAAAAGGTTGTGCTTAAAAAGAACAATATAAGGAAAATAGAAACATTCAGAAGAGAAAGACATTACTTGCAAGTCTAACTGGCTTATGTTTGAAGGATGGTGAGATCACATGAGACTGTGTGAAATATGTGAATTTTTTCCAGGTCTAGAAGGACGTTCAGAGCTAGCAGTGTTGAGAGACTGTTCTCTATGAGTCTCTTGTGTTTCTGCACATACTGTCAGCAAAGACATTGGTTACTGTTTTTCAAGACTCTTTTCAAGGATGTTTGTATAACGAACAGCTTTGGAAGATAAAAATACTATCTCTCTCTGAAGTAAAGAGCTGACTGATTTACTGTCCAGTGTAAAAGATCCAATTTTCCTAAACTCAGAGTTCCTTTTGTAATGCAACCTATTGTGTATGTAGCTTTTACTGGGTCCTCTTTATATCGGCCTGTGGGAAGTTGTGCTTGGGGAACAGTCCAGTGGATAGGGTAAAAGGAGTTATAAATGGAGAAAGAGCATTGGAAAAGACATGTATGGCAAAAATGGTAGAAATTTGTATAATGTTTTTGTGGGGCCATGGTTTTCATGGACAGCAAGAAATAAGCTTGGAAAAGGTGCACGAGGTGGTAGAGTTTGATAGGCCATGCTAATGTCATTTAAACTGATTTTATAGGAAAGGGGAATAACCATCGTCCTTTGAATAGGCATGTTTTCTGTGCTTTAAAAGATTAATATTACAGTCATGTCTGTGAGGGATTACACAGAGAAGAGAATGAGAAAAGAAATCAATTAGGAGGCTGTTACTATAATAGGTAAGAAATAATTATTTCCCTAGTTGGTTTAGTGGCAGTTGGAACTGAGAAGATAAATATGAAAGGCTTTATGTAAGTAGAACAGCAATAAACTGGATGTTATGTGTTGAGAAGAGATCCTGTCTGTTGTGGGTATTTTGTAACGAATAGCATGATGCCTGCACATGATAGGTGTACAGTAAATATTATAGAATGAGAAGTTGAGTGAAAGAATCAGCAAGAATTCTAATGGAGTGGGAGAAGCATTGCTTTTATTTGTTTTAAGTTAGAGTAACAGGGAGAATGATGGTGTAATAAAGAGATATAGGCAATACCAGAGGAAGAACAGATTTGAAGAGCACAATAATGAGTTTACTTGTCAACACACTGAATTTGATGCTTCTATGGATCAGCTCAGATGGTGCTGAACAGCAGGCAGTTAGGAATGGGAATCATGAGTCTGGGAAAGTTGTCAAGCTGACAACCACCAGCATACAAGTGATCACTGAGGAAGAGATAAGGTGGAGAAAAAGAAAACAAGAGAGAAAGGAGAGAAGAGAAAAAAAGGCCAGAGTTAGGACAGGAACCCTGGACAACACCCAGTCCTGGGTCAAGAGGAGGAAGAAGTTTAAGAAGATAGAGAGTAGTCACAGAGATAAAAGAAAGCACACTTATCTCAGAGTTTCAGGCTAAGAAGGGAGTGTTTCAAAAACAAAATGATAGTCGCATTCACTGAGTTTTCAGCAGGGCTTAGAAGAAGAGGTCTAGAAAATGGTCACTAGGAGACTAGTGATAGATTTTTGAGAGCGTAAATCCAATAGAGTGATGAAAGGAGAAGACAGATTGTAGAGGGTGGATAAATGAGTGGCAGAGAGAATATGTGGGGAATATGTGAAGACTTTATCAAAAGGTTCAATGGCGAATTGTACTTTAAGTTAACTAGGCACTTGCTTTTGGGAGGAACTAGGCTATGAATGCATTTTGTCAGGAGTGAAGGTGCAGAGCTTGTCGAGACCCAAATTCATAAAACAGATTAAATGGATACCAAAGTGATATTCTATGAATGAGTCTATGATTGTAATTGATGAATCTGAGAATTACAAAGATGCCTGGAGAATGTGGTCAAGCTACCCAAACATATATTATTATTCCTACTTAATCCTAAAACTACTGCATGGTAGGAAGGTCTGAGAAAAGAAAACATACTCTTCTGCACCGAAACAAAATGAATATATTTTCTTTTTCTCATAAGTGGTTTTTCATTTAGATTTGGTATAAGGTGGCATTTTGCAGAGGCTCATCATTATGGCAAAAGTCTTGCGTTAGTTCAGGAATCTTGAAGCTAATAAACAGACACGACTGAAATACGGTTGCTTGCCCTGGACAAAGCCTTCCTCTTAGAGAATATCATATCCCAGTATTTGCTATTTTTGCCCCACACAAGAGTACTAGGTGCCATGAGCGAGCCAATGAGCTGCCACATCATCATTTACAGCTCATGCTGTATACAGATGAAAACTGATCCTGAGATATAGAGGGAAGCACCGAGGCAGAGAGACGCTCCTTCCAGGAAAAATTTTTCTTGTCAGGATTTAGTGAAATGCCACCTGATGAAGACAGTGTAGTTTTTTTTTTTTAAAGAGATTTAATTGAAAACTTTTAAAAAAGGAAAAAAGATAAATCCACTAGTTGAAGGCTTCAGCTTAAATAATAAATAGAATTCTTAATGTGATTTTAGCATAGGTAGAATTTAAATACTCAGCTCCCAGAAGTCGCTTCTGCTGGTGGGCGGCTGTGACCGTAAAGTAATGTATAAAAAACTAGCCAAGGGATTGCGATGAGGTGACGTGGGCTAAGAGCTAAGTGGCTGCTTTTCTGGGACTCCTGGGCATAACCGAGAGAAAAGATTAATAGATTTAAAAGCTGATTAGAACCTTGTTTCATAAACTACTAAACGTCCACTCATGTTAATCAGGTTGTGTTTCTGGGCAGCTGAAAAGTTAAACAGCTTTTTGTTTTCTTGCCAAGCTTTTAATGAAACCCACGAATCCTGCAGACAGGTTTCAATGTGTCAGGCATGTTCGGGTGGGGGGTAACCTGTGGGCCTGCAGATGACAGGAGGACCCTATCTATAAGTCTAAGTGGGTTGTACTGAATGTTCCACGAATGATAAGTAGAAGCTAAATATAGGAAAAAGCTTTTAGCAGCTCCATTTGGCAGATAACAAAGAAAAGAAAACTGACTTTTTTTTTAAGGCCATGAGATATCACATTTCTGTCCTAGCCTGAGCAAGGTTGGCTTTTTCAGCACATGACCTTGCAGGAGTTGTGTGGGGATGTGTTGGTGTGCCATTCATTTAGAGGGCTAGGGTTCCATTTTTGGTTGACAACATTAACTTCCTGGTTTTTCTTAGAGGGACAGTGGGGACTGGGGGACTTAGAGGCATACCTCTGAGTGGATATCTAGATGTCTATATCTAAATACCTCTCAGCAGGCCAATTCCAAGTCCTTTCAATTACTCTAGTGCTAGGGGACAAACCTAAGAGTTGATACCAGCAGAGAAGAGAAGTACTGTATTTTGCAATCACCTTAAATATTTTTTTGGGGAAAGCATACGAGTTTTGCTTATGCATTTTCTGAGGATTTTGGATTTTAAAGCTATGGCGACTATGCTTTGTGACCTCTCTGGATTGCTTTATATTATCATGATGATGCAGAAAGAAGATGGAGGTTATCAATCAGTCGCTGAATGACCATCTGGCAGGAAAAGGCTAGAACAGGGCGGTGGCTCCAGCAGTCTTTGAGGTGCCTTTGCCTTCTCATTCCTTCAGTCAAGAAATGTTTATTCAGCACTAAATAGGCTCTGTGGTGGGATGAGGATACAATGCATTGCACAAGGGGTCTGCCTCCTGGGCACTGACATGCTGGTAGGGGTGGTAGGAATAAGAGAGCAAACCAGCCCATAATAATAGAGTGTAATGTGTGCAAGAATAGGAATATACCTAGGGTGCCCATTCTAGGTGCAGGAGGTCAGAGAAGGCTTCTTTGAGAAGTTTGCGTCTACATTGAATTCTAAGGGACAAATATAACTAGACAGGTGTAAGGAAGGAGGAGAGTATGCCAGGTAGGAGAACAGAATGTACAGAGTCTTGGAGGCAGCAAAGAACCTGGTATCCTCAAGGAACTATAGGTAGGTAGTTTGTCTGAGCCAGGGTGCTGTGGTTTGGAGGGAGTACAAGGAAAAGAGCCAGGGGGATGTAACAGTGAGTGAGATGAGACTTCAGAGAATTAAGAACTTGGACTTTATCTTTCTCTGAAGACAAGCAGGAGCCATTTTGGAGTTTTGAGCAGAGGAAGGACATAGTGAAATCATCCTGGTTGCAATTGGACAGCATTTAGAAGCGGAGAATCTGGATACAGGGAGACCAGTAGAGGCAATACAGTAATCAAGGTGAGTGAGGATAGTAGCTTCGGTTGAATTAAGACAGTGGCGATGGGGAGGAGTAGATTAATTTCAGAATTAAGAAGCCTGTATTTTTCTTACTCATAAGGAGGGTCTGTTTATCATTTTCAGTCCCAGATTTCTGCAGAACCTGCCTCTACTACAGGACCTACTACCCATAAGACGCCACCTCCCCCAGGGCTCCCAGCCCTAGGTGGCCAAGTCAGAAAAGATTGGTAAGGCCAGCGAGATTCTCCTCTCAGTTTTTAGTATTCTGGGAATAGAGACATCAAAAAATTGGGTCAGTGAACATGTAAATTTGACCTGAAAAGTCACATAACTGTTGAGGACTAAGGAGAAAAAAAAATAAATAAAAATCTGATCATCAGAAGGAGGGAAATGAAACAGATTATGACCGAGATTAGAGTCAATGCAGCATTTGAGAGACTGAGAGTGTTGCTTGATTCTACTTCATATCCTGCTCTTAAATTACCAAGTACGGTGGCATCTGTACACCAACCATGTCTTTTTGTTCTTGAGCTAGTTAGAGTGAGCTTTTACTTGATCAGTCTCTGTTACATCTCTTGCCCTGCCCCTCAGCATTATTTTGGGATTCTATTACATACTTTAGGATCCATGTGGTGCTAACTGGGTCGCATGATGAATAAGTTTGAAGCCTCTGAACATTTAACTATTCTATCCTCTTGTTTACATCTGTCTCAAGCATTTGAAAGTAGGAAGATAGCATGCCCTTTCCATTATTGTAGATTCAGTACCCAGGTTTCTAGGTTTGAGCCAATGGGTTTGTTGGCTTCCTGTAACTCTTTACTTCCATTTAGAAAAATGTTATGAGACTGACCAAAGGGAATGCATCCAGCCTTTCAGAAGCCTTGTGAAGGGACAAGATGATGTGTTTTAAGTTGATGTCTTATTAAAAACACACCATCTTGGTGCTGATCTTATTGCCCTAGGGGATGCTTCTTTGATTGTGGAATGGACCACAAGAAGTTCTTGTTCTAGGTGACAGTAAGAGGAAAAGCATGAGGGCTGCTCAGATTTAATGTTCAAACTCCAGTCTTTTCAGAACAAATAGGTTCATACAATTTGAAGTCTCTGAAGCTAGTAAATGGAACTGAAAGCATCTTAGAGCTCCTTGTTGACACCACATGGTCATAAACCCTTCAGACTCTGCAAAGAGGTCGTAAAGCAAATTGCTCCTTCACAAGTAAACCGATTAAAGGGAGACAGAGCTTAGACATCTTGGAGCCTAATGAGGGTGTTTCAGGGAAATGATGCTCCTTTTCTAGAACAAATGATAAATTTTTGTTATGTGTGAGAAACAGAATTGCTCATAGGAATAAAGTCAAGGGACAGGGTAGGCACTATGTTCTATTTTCAGTAACACCGGGTTGGGAATCCAGAGACTTGGAATTTCTAATGTGACATTAACTCAGTGACCTTAGGGGAGTAAACTAACCATTCTGCTTGTCTTATTTGTAAATGAGAATATCTATCCATTCAATAGACATTTACTGAGTAAATATTATTAGCCAGTTACTTCACATTTGTAATCTCACTACACCCTCATAAGAATCCCATGAGAAGCCATTATTATTCATTTATCCTAATAAAGAACCTGATGCTCAGAGGGTTTAAGTGACTTGCCTGAGTTGCAGATGGGAAGTGGTAAAGTTATGGTTGGTAAGTGGTAGAGGCAGGATTCAACTCCAACTTTCCAAATCCAGTGTTGTTACTGCTACAAGAAGCTGCTCTCCTTATGGTTCAATTGCACTTATTAACGTACGTAATTATACTTATTAATGTTTGTTATCTCATAGGAGTTATTGTCCAATTTCCTGTGTGTATGCTTATTTTCCCAACTTAACCATAAGCTCTTCAAAGGCAAAGATTCGATGTTTAAATCTTTGTTACCAGCCTCCTCACTCCCTGTAATACAGAATACTGATCTTCGCTCATTTATTCATTCATTGATTCATCATTTAACAAAGCATTAACCAAGTGCCTATTAAGTAGCAGGTACTGTTTGGGGGTGCTTGGAATATATTACTGCACAAAATAGATGACATCCCTGACCTCATTCACTTATATGCTAGTGGAAGGAAAAACAAATAAATAACAAATGGCATAAGCCATGAAATATGTTAGGAGTTGATAAAGGGCAATAAAAAAAGTAGAGCAGGTTAAGAAGGACTGGAAATGTGGTGGAAAGGGTCAGTTAGCAATTTTAAAGAAGGCCATTAGGGTAAGCTTCATTGACAGCTGCATATTTGTTACCTGAGTTCATTTGGGAGTGTTCTCTGACAACTTCAAGCCTCGGCTTTGCTTATGTATAGAGAGATATGGCACCAGGCTTTGGCCTTAACCCCAAATTCACCAACACACATTCATTTCCCGGCAGAGAACTTTAGATCAATATCTTCCATATTCATCTACAGAACCGCCTGGGGTATAAGGTGGAAGTGGTCAAGGCATAGCTTGAATTTATGTCATACCCTCTAAAATAGATAGCTTGGCACCAGGGCACAGGGCTTAAGGTAGTGCTGACCTTAGCTAGAAAAAACATGTCTATGAGCCTTACAGATGTGTAATCAATAGCAAGGTAACTGGCTACAAGGGGTTTTACACATCTGTCAGCTAAATCAGAACCCCAAAGGGCAAATGCTGCTCTGAAGAACATTAACCAGATTTGTGGTGCTGACTAAAGGAGTTTGGGTCCATAAACCAATGTATGCATTATAAGGAGACATCAGTATGACAATTTTTCATTGGTGACAGTCATAATCTTGTTTCACTCTGGTTTTCTTGTTGATATTCATGGAAAAATGCTGGATTGGCTGGACTGTCATCAGAGATCATTTTGTTTTTAATTTTTCTCCCAACAGCTTGTAATACTTTATTCTTTGTCCCTATCTTTCCTTTGTTTTCTGCTTGTTCATTTCTTATCCTTACCTTCCTTTAAAACGTTATCTGCTTTCTTTCTGGCTTTCCTTTTCTTTAGTTTTCATCACCGTTCTTCCTCCCTCCCTTAAATAGTTATTGCACCTCTACCATGTACTGGGCCAGGCACTGTGCTGTGTGCTGCATAACATTGGTAAAAAACAGAGGATCCTCTCTTATGGACCATGTTGTCCGTTTTAAAAGATGACATTATACTCGTAAACCCAAAGATAAATCTATACTGAATAACTCCGGTAAATTTTATAATGAAAAAAGAGGACACTATAAAGGAGAAAAGTGAGGGACCCATTGTACACCAGGTGGTAGAGAGACCCTCCCTGAAAAAGAGATCTTATGCTGAGACTTGAAGGAAGGACGGGAAAGGAACTATCCAGGCCAATGGCAGACAGGAATCCTCCAGAGAAAGGGAACAATATGAAGAGAAACCACGGGCATGGTCAAAACTTGGTCACAAGAACCCAAAGACCATGGTGGCTGAATTACAGGGTGGGAGCAGAGCACGTGGTACAGAGGGATTGCAGGTTCCAGAGGATGTTCTCTTATTCTTCCTCCCTTCCCCATACCCATTTGGCTTGGACATGAATACAGAGATGTCTGAACAGACCCTTTGATAGTTTTAGGTTATTATATGGTCAAAATGAGTACAAAGTAGAACATGATAAAAGTGGGGGAAAAAAGTAGGACAAGAAGCTTTTGATGAAGGGACTGGGAAGTTGAAATGGGCACTGAGCAACCAAAGGTGGCTACCATATTTTTCTGTGGCACAAATGAGCCCAGTTGCTAAGACACACAATGTGTCTATGATATGCGGTGATATGGGCTAAAAATTTGAACAGGATTTGCATGTATGTGTAGGGTGTGTTTATATGCATGCCAGTGCACGTGTGTACTTTATGCTGAAAGATAGTATTTATGCCTAATTCATAATCAAATCTTTTCACATGTATTAAAGAAAATCTTATGTTATTTTATTTCAGTACTCTAAGTTGTTTTGTGAATTAAATGCCTCTTTCATGCTTCTTCTCTGAAAGTGTTTTTTCTTCATCTTTTTAAGAACTATAAGAAAATTATATATGTACACACAAATGTACATACATACACATATGTTTATTTATTTATTTATAGATGAGACAACTGGGTTAGGTTTTAGTGGTTCCATTTTGAAGGGGTCATTGTAGATGAGTGATAGAGTGGCAAAATGCAATCAAATCATTCTAGGAAATAAAAATGTCATATATTATGAACTAGATTATATCTGAATTCTTTGTAGATACCAGCAACAAAATGGGTATGCAACCTCAAAAATAAACATGCATTCTTTCTAGATGTAGCACTTTAGCTAAATGGCTTTGCACAACTTATGAAGACTTATTTTATCCATAATATATATTTTGAGTACAATATTTTAGGAAATGACTTCACACTATGCTTTTTCCTAGAGACTGTATTTGGTTTGCTAAAAGTTAATGAGAAAAGAAATAATTCTCTATTTATTGATTCACTTTCTTAAAAAATGGTATTAAAAAGCAATACTAACAAAAATATTTTGTAATATAGCAAATGTGACATAAAAATATGATGCAAAGAAGACCGATTTGATATTTGAATACCAGTTATGTGCTACATTTGTGTTTCCTAACAAAGAAGGGGTTATTAAAGGACTTAGGTAGTCAAAGGACATACGATGGTTTTGAGGGTCACATGAGCTTATCATAATAGATTATTATCTCTTAATAGTAAGAGAGAATGCAGATCAGAGCCAACGTCTTGGCACTGGGAATGGAGAAAATATTAAGGAAGGACGGCTCAGTGACTGATTAGATACGGTGGACTGGGGAGAGACAAAAATTGAGAATAATGTATATGGTTCTCTTTTACATGATTCATTGTAACACAGGCAGAGGAAGGTCAAATTTATTGGGAAGACAGTGAGTTATGTGGTGAACTTGGTGGGCTTCACTTGTCTATTGGGCTTCTAGAGGATGACCTTCAGGTGGGAGCTAAATTTATAGGTCTGGTAATTGGAGAAAAGGTCTGACTTTAAGTAAGGGATTTGGAAATCACTGGCGTATGAGTAGATATATCATTACAGAATCGTAGAGCTACAGTTTGGTGTAATGGAAAAAGCAATGGGCAAAAAATTATACTGTAGACTTGACCCTATCATTTAATGACTATGTCATTTAGACATGTCATCTAGCCCAGTTCCTTTTAAATAACTCTCAAAGTAACTCTATCTTCCTTACAAAGTTTTTGTAAGACTAAAATAAGTTAGTATGAGTACGACATCTTTGAAAATCATATATATAAGGTATATATAAGTCATATATATGTTAGTATGAGTAAATGTCTTTGAAAATCCTTTCTCCCTTCCTTCCTTCCTTCCTTCTTTCCTTCTTTCGATTCATCACTTACCCATCTCCAGTATTCACCATAAGCAAGGGATCTTCGGGACTAAGAGCTGGGGACTGAGACTTGCTTGAACATGTCCTTGGAAATGTCCATGAACTGAGTTCCTGCGATCATCTTGAGAGTCTAGGAGTTCCTCTTTCATATAACTTAGGGTCATATGGAAAATAAATTTTGAAGAATGTCTAGTGTGCAGCTGAGGACCTTTGATGGTTTCTTAAAGATTTCCCATATACTCAACCAATATGGAATTAATTATGTTACTCCCATCTTCTGAGCTTTTAGACTCTTCCTTTCAAATTATTACAACTTCTCCAACTGTGCACACATCGTGTATGATGGATTATATATGAAATAAAAGTTATCAACCTCCGTGGTTAGAATAGTCAAGCCAGGTACTTGCCAGTTCAAAAGCCCCCTCCTGGGAAGCCTCATAATGCCTGTGTCATATCTAGGTGCTTTTGGATGCATTCTTAATGAAAGAGTTGACATAATCTGCACCTCATATGTCCACCACCCTGGACCCAGGGTAGACTCAACCTAAATCCAGTCATCTATTGACTGATTGATGACATATTTTTGCTCAGAATGACCCAAAGACGAACAGCAGTGTCCTATAACATACGTCAGCTAGTTGAATCAGACTCAAACTCAGGGACTTTAATAGGCAATTAGACAAGAAGAACAGGAGTAATAGATGTAGAGATGGGGACTAGTCAAGTCACTGATAGGACTTGAGTAGGGCGCAATCAATGCCTACTGTGGGAAGGCAATCAGCTGCTCAAGTTTCTGTTTAGACGTCATAATTGCTTTTAGACTCCAGGAAATATATCTTTGTGCAGAATTTTGAGGCACGTCTGTTCAGTCTCTCACAGGATCCCTGAGATCCAACTAAAGCAGAATCAAACCTGTTAAGGCATGTTTATTATTTCCTCCTTCCTGGCTCACTTCCCCACTCCCTCATAGTGTTTGCTGAGATCATCTCCCAAATTTACCACCTATCCCAGTGCCTGCTTTGGGAGGAGTCCAAACCATGATACTCTTCTCTTGGAATTGTGCTATACCTAATTGGGGAAGTAAGAAGTCAGGGACTAGTATAGGGCATGGTCGTTCAAATGGATGTTAGTCCTACCATCTTACAGCCCTGCTGTTTTTAACAGAAATTCCTAGGCAGGAAAATAAAGACTTGAAAGCACTTCAAGAGGTGACTTTCTTGGCTAACACTCAAATCAGGCCTCTTGAATTGACCAAGAGAATTAATGTGCATTAAAATATTGATTAGTTCTTTTAAATTAGTGACACCAATACTAGGATTAATTATCAAAGTTATATTTTTTGTTGAAATGGGCAATGATTCTATGCTCGAAATCTTATATGAGGAATGCTTGGATATCTTTTCTCAATTTTACTATTGACTACCTGCTCAATTGCAATCTGTTTTCTTTGGAAAAGCCTTCATTTCTAGGATGTAACAAAACACTTCAAGTCAGTTATGTTAAATGTTTTTTTGCCAAAATGATAAAACCAATAAAATATGGAAGCCAATTAGTAAGCAATGTGTTTTTATTGATCATATAACCCAAAGGCAAAACAATGAGAATTGAATTTACAAGTCTACATTTGCATAAGGAGTAGCTCCTACAACCTGTACTAAAGAGAGGGACTCCAAGTGTGTTGGTAAGTAAACAGAGGACACCAGGGAACCAACATTTATGGCAGGCTGAAGAAGTTCTGCCAAGAAGGGCAAGTGGGAATGCCAAATCTGTTTTCTAAATAGTAAATTCTATAATACTTCAGACATTTTTTTCCATGTAGTAAATTTTGCCATGAAATAGACCTATCATTTAGAGCTATACACTGCCAGTCTGAAGTTGCATATGAAAAAAAAAAAGTATAAAATAAACATTCTCGATAACAATGGTGTAGATATGGTGACAGATCAAATCTCATTTGCAGGTTTCCAAATAAAAGTTGATTTTTCATTTTGCTTTAATTATGGATAAAGGCTAGGAATCTTTTGCTTCTCACCAATGACAGCGAATGGATCTTTGATCAAGTTCAACATTTCATACATTAAGGAATAGGCCCAATGAAAATTTTATTGCCTTCTTTGTGAAACTGAAACCAGATTGGTATTTTCATTCAGGTTCCAGAGCTGCTTGTATGCTAAAAGTGTGTTCTGGCAGTTTTTCAATTTTTATTATTCTGTCTTCTGTCTGTCCTTGCTCATGTTGCTTTCATTGTCTTCAGCTCAGTGAGGTGTCAGCACTTTCAAAGAGAATATACGGTACATTCCTCTAAGCCCTTTCTCTAACATTGCCAACTACTAGCAGCTAGTGACTTTAATAGGGAATATGTGTCTTTATTCATTTGTGGGGAGTCACAGGATCTGTATAATGAAAGTTCTGGCGTTATGGTAGAGGTAGGTCTCATTGTTCTCACACAATTCTGCTGTTATCAGCTTAATTGATCCTGCTCTTGTCAGAAGGCAATTTGTGTCAGCCCAGCACAAAGGGAGACAACCAATAAAAGGCTATGCTCTTTAGCGCCAAGTTGTACACCTTTACAGAGCTGCTGTCAGGCAGATTTATATGCTTTAGCATTATGCAGGGAGTGGAAAAAAAGATAAGGGTTAAGAGAACCATTTTCTCAGTAGACCAATTAGATGAGGGGGTTGGATGTGAAGAGTGAACAAGTTGGACCTCTCAGGAACAGACTACCTAAAATGCAATTTAACACCTATAGCACATAGAATTATCGTTAATTCATGAGTAATGATCAGTGGGAAATTCACTTTAATGCTTAGAAAGGATAATATAGTGTTATAGAGTTTGTGTAGAAGCATTTCAAATGTGTACAGTGAGCCTAATATATCAACCTTTCAGATGGGGAGAAGAAAAAAAGTTTTGATTAATTTTTGTCTTATGTGCAATTTAAGGACTGGAGTTTTCTTAAAGAAAAATAAGATTAAGGATACTTAAACTTTTTTTTTCCTATAGTGGCTAAACTAATATATATGAATCATAATGTTTCATTTCTTAGATGATTAACATTTTGACACTGAAACAAACAAAACAAAGCAAAACAAACCACTGAATGACTTGGTGGGCCAGAGTTGGGTAGGGGAGAAGTCTAGAGAATTCCTGGAGCCACAGCAACTTGATATTCACCTGAAACTCACAAACATGCACACAACAGATGTGCATACTCATGCCAATAGGAGTCACTGAGAGCCATCAACACTATGAAAGAATGGATTTCTGGCAGGCAAAGCTCAGTGTGAAAGGATAAACACTTTGATGGAAACATCATTTCTTTGTATGTTTATTAAACGTTAATTTCACAAGAAAGAAATCAGTCTCATTTGAGGACAGTTTTCTGGAATATAGATTTTGTTTGTTTGGGCATTTCTCTGGATACCTTTCATCAGAGAGATTTGTCCAGGTACTTCCCATGGATTTTTCATCTCTCCACACCTGTCTTTATTTGGATTCTGACTCATTGTCACACTTTCAGATATGACTGAGTGGTTTTCTTTTTCTTTATCATTTCTCTGTAGTATTCTTTGATTGCTCCTTTTTACATAGATTGAGCACTCGTTGTGGACACCCTTTGTGGGCATGGATGAAATATAAATTATAGCACCTGACCACAAATAACTTAAAATCAGTTACTTTTGTGTATCTCTTCCTGGAAGGAATGTGTATGTCAGTCCAGAATTGGAAATGAAATTAGAGATAGGGAAGGAATCTTTTCTGGCTTCTTAGTAAAGAAAGGTGGCTTTCTAAGCCTAAAATTTAGAGTATGCATTAATGAAAATGTACACATAAATATTTCCTGATACTTGATTCTGCACCCATTCTAAGAATTTTTGAGTATACATAGAAGATACATAAGTTCTCTCATAGTTGTCAAGATAATGTTGGCTGAAAAAAGAGAGAGAATATTAGCTGATGAATAAACACACAGAGGCTAATGTCTGAATTTCAGTTTGTATCATTTAGTGTTGAAGAGGCAGTCAATTCAACCTTACCCAGCATGAGTGTATCTGTGCTGAATAACCAAGCTGGCCTGAATGGAAAGATACTCTGTACCAGAAATAGATGCAATTTGTGAACATTTTCTACTCTGATAATATTTACTTTCAATTTCTTTCCAGGAATATCAGTTATATTTTTGATAAGAACCGAAAGTATAGAAGCATGGCAGACTTCTTTCCTGTGATATACATATGCACATTGGCAGAATATTTGCGATATTAATTTATGCCTTCCTCCTCCTCCTCCGATGTTTCCAAATTGTTCTGTGAACTGCCTTCATTTCAGTAGCTAGACCATGAGGCATCCAATGAGTCAAGACAGTTTTGTTACAGCAGAAAGCAGAGAATAAGAGTCAAGTTTTTAATTTTTGAGTTAAAATATCAAATATAAAACAAAAATTTTGGAAACAAACAAGATAAATAAGAACTAGGTTTTCCCTGTGTCCCACTGTCTACATAAGGAATATCCAGACTGGGGAGTGGTGGGGAGAAGAAAGAAAGAGGGGGAATGAGCTCTTAGTCTCTGGTGGATTCCTGAAAAAGGACCAGGTATACTTTTTTTTTCCGTTCTCCACCCTTAACTGCCAAATCCTCCGGCGGAAAATATCCCCCACCCCAGGAGGACCTGTTGAACTTTGAGAGTGGAATGATCCTGTGCTCTTTTTTCCAGGCAGATTCTGGAAAATAAAAGGCTCCCCAATTTCTCTGTACTCCAGCATGGTGCGGAAACATCTGTGTGGCTGTCTAGGTAAATGGGCCTGAAGCAGCCCTCTAGAATATCTAGGTGCCCCTGGAGACCCCAGGGAGCAGCAGAAGTATTTTTTTCTGAATGGCAGAGAGCAGTTATGGCCATGGCACAGAGAGCCAATGAAACTGCAAACACCTCCTTTTCAAGACAAGAAGGCTGTGACAGTGATGCGCATGAGCTGAAGACAGAAGACTGCTTGGAACACAAACATCCAGCTGACTGCAAAGTAATATGTACATAGATTATGACGGAAAATGCCCAGATTTCTATTCACATCCTCCACAACCTGCCGCTATATAAGTTCTGAAGAATTTAGCAGCCAAACCAGGGAAAAGATGAGACGAGACATTGAAACGACTAAGTTATTGCCCCACAGTGATACAGATGCTTACAATACAAATTAAGTTTAGCTGTAGCAAAGAAAATTAAATTTTTTGAATATCTTATTTGGTATAATGAGATTGATATTCACTATGTATATTTTTAGTATACCTATTATCTCGAATTGGTGTTTCTAGCCCCTGTAATAAATAGTTCTAAATATGCATTTTTAAATATCTAAATAGTTCTGTAGCTATAGTTTTCACATACACACACAGCTTACGTTGTCCTTTTTCATTGTGAATAGTGGTGATGGAAGTCGTCTGTGAAAGATCTGTCATTGTAATTTCTGGCAGCCGCAGTAGTTTGAATATTTCCCCCTGTTTAATGCCTATCAGAAGTGCAGATACCAAAAGTTCAACTTTTGTAGGATTGTAACTGCAACTCTTAATGAGTGAGATTTTCAACAGTTTTAACCTTCTCACAGTTATTTTACACTTTCATCAACGTTAGTCAAGTATGCAAGCTTTTATTTTCATTTCTGTGAAAAGACAATTAAACAAATATTTCCAGAAAGCAAGGAAAGTTCAATGGAATATCTTTGTTTTTTTCTCTTGATACAGTTTCAAAGATGAGCGAAGAGTAGGAAACAAACACATAACTTTTTATATCTCATTTTTCTTTGGTCGGGGGGAGATTAGCCCTGAGCTGAGATCTGCCACCAATCCTCCTCATTTGTTGAGGAAGACTGGCCCTGAGCTGACATCCGTGCCCATCTTCCTCTACTCTATATGTGGCATGCCTGCCACAGCATGGCTTGACAAGTGGTACGTAGGTCCGCACCTGGGATCTGAACCAGCCAACCCCGGGCCACTGAAGCACATCGTGTGAACTTAACCACTGCACCACTGGGCTGGCCCCTATGTCCCATTTTTGTAACTCAAATGACACCAGCAAAACAATCTTAACATCCCCTCTGTAACATCTGCTTTGCAAAAACATATCACCTTTCTTAGGGAACACTGTATGAATGATTGATGCTGTGAGAAATTCTAAGAATGACCGTGAAGGATGGAGAAGGGAACAGCCTGCTCTCTATTAATTATCTCCCTCAACTGCTCTGGTAATGCCTTCTTTCCCTTCATCATTCCATCACAATAAAATCTTATTTCCTCTTAAAGTTTTATTTAGTTATAGTGGGCCAGCCTGGTGGCATAGTGGCTATGTTCCCGGGCTCCCGCTACGGCGGCCCAGGGTTCACAGGTTCAGATCCTGGCTGTGGACCTAGCACTGCTTGTCAAGCTACACTGTAGTGGCATCCCGCATAAAATAGAGGAAGATTGGCACAGATGTTAGCTCAGGGACGATCTTCCTCAAGCAAAAAGAGGAAGAGTGGCAACAGATGTTAGCTGAGGGCCAATCTTCCTCACATACACACACACAAATTATTTATTTATTAATAATATAAATTTGTTTTTAGAAAGAAATAACTACTGTGCTGAAGGCAAATTAACTTGACTCTTCAAAGTCTGATGAAGCAGCTCTTTACTCACATTACAAATTTCAAATTGAGTCAAAATTAGGTGAAATTAGTTTTCCTTCTCTTGGTATTCTTACGCTGAGATGAAGCATGACTAATTTTAGGGTGATAGTCTAATTTGTTACATGAGTAATGAGTAACTTCCTACCGCTCTAAGTTATAAAATGCATCATTATCTATGAGGTTAGTACTAAGACAAATATATTTTGGCAACCTCTGAGTCACGTTGTTGAAAATAATCATAATTAATATGATTACAAATAATTTAAATACATAAAGCCTAAGCTATTTATTCAAATTCTTTGAGAAGACTTTCCTTTGTTTGACCCGCTGCTTCTTTGTTGTTTGATCAGATTAGTTTCGTTCCTTTTACAGTTGTAAGTAAAAGCACCAAAGGAATTTTTTGCGACTAACATAGCATGTTTCACCAGCTAATGCAGTTTAGACTTCAAATGGTGATTCCTGGGCTCTGCTTCCCACAGTTCCTATTTCAGCAGGATCTGGCGGAAGGGCAGGGGTAGGGGTGCGGAGGGGGGGCTCCGAGAACCTGGTTTCTTGGGCTCCTTCAGCAGAGCCTCATGCGTGTTCCTAGAACGGCATTTTGGAAAGCATTGACGTAGAGTCTCCTCCGTCATTACGCCTCTTCTTCCGTTTGCCGTCTTGGAGCTCAACCACAAGTGTAATATATTCACAATTAGCTTATTTTAAATAAAGTTTATGTTTTAGGACAGTTTTAGATTTACAGAAATATTGAGCAAATAGTACAGAGAGTTCCCATAAACGCTGTACCTAGTTTCCCCATTAACATTTTACTTTAAGGTGCTACATTTGTCGTAACTAATGAACCAATATGGGAATATTATTATTAGGTAAAGGCACAACTTTTTCACATTTCATTACTCTTTACCTAGCATCGTTTCTCTGTTTCAGGATCTCCTCCAGGATACCACATTGTATTTAGTCATTGTGTCTCCCTAGGCTCCTCCTGGCTGTGACAGTTTTCTCAGATTTTCCTTGGTTCCTAGTTTTTGCAGTGTTTGGCAGGTTCTCTACCATAAAGTTACTCTTTTTTTCCCCTTTCCATATTTTTTGGAAGGAAGTTCAGACTTGAGATGTGGGAGTTATGTTCTACCTTCTTAAGAGAGGAATATCTACCCAAATTACTTGAATTCTTCTGCACAGGATATTTATCCCTTCTTCCCCATTTATTTATTCAGTCAAGTATTTATTTATCAGTGTAGACTCATGTGATATTTATTTTGTACTTTGGATTATAATCCAATACTGCTTTATTTTGTTGCTCAAATTGTTCCAGCTTTGGCTATTGGGAGCTCTTCTAGTTGGTTCCACTGTCCTTTTTACAAACCCCTATCATTGGTTTGTTTGTTTGTTTGTTTTGCTGTTTATTTGATTTAGCACTTCCTTACTTTCTAGCACTGTAAGATGGCCCTGGCTGATCTTGTACATTTCCTACCCAAGTTCTAGAAGTGGCCATTTTTTCAACAAGTCCTGGTTCCCTAACGGGATCATGGTATTCAAAAACCAAGATCTGGGTTCTAGGTGCACATTTATCTTTTTAAGAAAGAATAATCATGGAGGCCAGCCCTGTGGCTGAGTGGTTAAAGTTCCACGCTCTCTGCTTCAACAGCCCAGGTTCACAGGTTTGGATCCTGGGTGCTGATCTACTCCACTCATCAGCCATGTTGCGGAGGGATCTCACATACAAAGTAGAGGAAGGTTGGTTCTGATGTTAGCTCAGGGCTAATCTTCCTCAAGTAAAAAAAGGGGAGGACTGGCAATGGGTGTTAGCTCAGGGTGAATCTTCCTCACACACACACACACAAAGAGTAATCATAAATGATGCAGAATGTTAACAAGATTACTTTATGATGTTTCAAAAAAGTCTAAAAGAGCAAATCTCAAAACTTTCGTCTCATGATGCATTAAAAATTATTGAGGACTTCAAGAAACTCTTGTTTATGTGGGTTATATCTATTTATATTTAGTGAATGAAAAAGAAAAATTGAGACATTTAAAAAATATTTATTTAATAGTCCTTTTAAGTGAAATAATAAACCCGACACTTGTTTATGCAAGTAACATATTTTTATGAAAAATAACTGGCTTCAAAAACAAAAAAAAAATCAAGAACAGTGTCATTGTTTTACGTTTTTACATATCTTTTAAATGTCTAGCTTAATAGGAAAAAGCTGTATTATCAGATATGCTTCTGCATTCAATCTGTTATAATTCATTGTTTTGGTTAAAGTCTATGAAGAAAATCCAACCTCACAGAGATGTGTAATTGGAAACAAGAACAGTTTTACTAGCCTTTTCAAATAATTTTGGTTATATCACATAACCTCTGGAAAAATCTACCATCTCTTTATGAGAGAATGAGATAGCTAAATAATATCTTAGTGTTATTATAAATATAGTGTTTTGACCTCGTGTACTCCCTGAAGAGTCTCAAGAGCTCACAGGGTCTCCAGACCACACTTTGAGAACTGCTGGTCTTATACTGTTTCAAGAGGGGAAATAAAAGAGTCAGAGTCTACAGACTGAGTCTTGTACTATTACTTATTCACCATCAATTTCTTTAATCAATAATCATTTTCACAGGATGATTTTTAAATATGCTTCATTGACAGAGAGGGAATTGGCGTAAACCCTACAGAGTTAGTGGTAAAATGTTGGACTAAATGTCAATGTAAAGTCAGGCAAAGCAAGTAAAATTAAATAATTCGTGGTCTGACAATTTATCTTCACTTGGTATAATTTTCTCTCTCATGCCTTCTCCATTTACTTTCTTCCTATTTGCACGTTATAACTTGTCTTACTGTCACATTCTCAGTTTGGTTGAGGGCAGCTGTGTGACATGTCTGATGAGGGGTCACTTGGAGGCAGTTTTCATGCTTTGCATTGACCATCAATCAGCCGTGATGAATGCTCATGTGAGCAATTTCCACCATGAAAACACCTTGTGCACCACTTGAGAGTGGGAGAGGAGAGGCCGGTTTGGCAAGAATGGGGAGACAAGTGAGCGAGCCCAATGCCAATTTTCTAAATCTGTTGCTCTGCTGGAATGATTGTGAGAGATGATGGATGACTGATATCACTCTCAAGTGTCTTTTATCCCTTAGGATAATTTTGCCAATTTTCCGGTGAACTTAAATGTCCACAGATGTTTGAGATGAAACCTGCTGATTTGTAACTCAAAGGGTTTAACTGCCAAATTGTTGGAGAATGTCAGTGGAAAATGGCAACTTGACTACAGTTTCAGCAAAAGACCATTGAGTGTCCTGAAGATACTCTTGTAATTTGTCACTGGCACAAATGTCAAGTCTAGTGATTTTGTTTTTTAGTAGATTAGGAGTGAGAACGGAATGTTAAGTGTCACTAGTCTGAGCTCACAGTTGGTGAGTATATGCTACATCTCCTGTCTTTTGCTTTCGATATTCTTTAATTTAAGAAAAAAATATAGCTAAGATATTAGCTCGAAATTTTGCCATTTTACATTTACTAAAATGACTGTGAATACTAAAAAAGAATTTTAGAGAACATGGAACAGGAATTTTTTTTAGAAAAATG
This sequence comes from Equus quagga, assembly GCF_021613505.1. Taxonomy (NCBI): domain Eukaryota; kingdom Metazoa; phylum Chordata; class Mammalia; order Perissodactyla; family Equidae; genus Equus; species Equus quagga. Next base: position 113,083,533 of record NC_060273.1, on the reverse strand, counting down.
ATCACCGCTTACATGAAATGGATGAAATGGATATGAACTGAAATGAAAAGGACGTCTCTATAGTTAAAATTGTTCTGAAATTTGTTGAAAAGGAAACTGGCCTCTCTGTGTTCCTCTGGAGTGCAGACCTCATCCCACTTTATTCTCTCCTTGCCTTAAAGCTCCACCAGTGCTTTAGGCAAATTACTAAATGTTTGGAGAAAAGGAAGACTCGCCTTTGTTTCCCCTTCATATCCTCCATTAAGCACATTAAATATTTTAACTGCGGTTCAACCCTTTCATTGGGAATAAAAATAGAGAAGCTTCATATTCAAATTTTAAAATATTTATGGTCTGAATTTCATAGTGAATTATTTTTTGCTTGTACTCTTTTCTGAAAGATACATGCCAATTCATTTTTTGTCTATCTTTGTTGTCCTTTTAAAATACTAATAACCATATTCACCCACAGTCTTAGCCAGAATTTCTTAACTTGATTGCATATTAGAGCATCTGGGAACTTTAAAAAAATATAGATGCGTATTAGAACTTCTTGGAACTTCAAAAAATTATATAGTTGCCTGATTCCACCTAGACCAAATAAATCAGAATCCCTCAAAGAGTCGGAATACTGGTAGTTTTAGGAAATTCTCCAAGAGATTCTAATGCACAACTACAGTTGAGAACCACTGGTCTAGTCTATGGGTGACAAATAAGTTTTCACCAACAATTGTTAATAGCTGTCCAGAGAACTATGTTAAGGATGATTCCAAGATCATGTTTGGGCTCGAGGTAAGAGCATTACGATGCACTCATGATGTCTACCAAGAGCTCTAGAGAGGAGAGTAATAGCTCACATGTCAGGTTCTTGCCATCCCTCCCTGTGGCTTTCTGACTTTAAATTTCTTCCCTCATGAGTGTTGAGTCCATTCCCTATTTCTCTGGTCTCTATCCATACTATGAGGCCCATCATGCCTATCTCATAATACTGATACTGAGAAATTTCAGTTTGTGTCTATTTTGCACGTAGTTTTACTGAAGAACGTGTTCTAAGATTAGGTACCACACACAGACACACAGACACACGCTTCACATATTGCCAAAGTGAACATTTATTAAGGCCGTAGTAAAAAATACAATGGACCCTTTTTTTTTGCCATGACAGTTGCCAATATATATTAACAGTTAAATGTTATGAACTCAGAAGTGAAATGGAAAAAAATCTTCTTTATAATCCCAGTTGTATTGGTTCTCCTTACTTTGTGACTTTTGTTTGCTACTTAATCTGCCTGAACATCAGTTTTTTTTTAATTTTAATTTTTTTTGGATGTACATCATATTTTGAATTCAGTGTACATTACATCATGTTCACCACCCAAACACTAATTATAGTGCATCCCCTCACATGTGAGCCTAATCACCCCTTTTGCCCTCCCCCCTCCCCCTTTCCCTAATGGTAGCCACCAGTCCAATCTCCAATGCTATGTGTTTTATTATTAAACAGAGAGAACATTGTTATGTACTTCATAGTGAGAATCATAGGACTTATATTGTATACTTGTAAAATTCTTTGTACAGAAGAACTCCTCAGCAAACATCGATTACTTTTAGTTATTATTATTGGCATATGGATCGTCCCATTTTCATAGACATTTGTCAATTCAGTTCAACTAGGTGCTATTGTCCATCATACTCCCTAGCTTCCTCTAAGCAATCACCCAGTGCACAGAATATAAACATTGAGGGGATTGTAATATGCTATAAAAATACCACCCCACCACCACCACAACTAGAATTGCTTATTCAAATTTCACACAGCAAGTAAGTGGCAAAATCAAGATTTAGTCTCGGGTTGGTCTAGATCCACTTTAAGCTAGCTGATAGACAACACCTCACAATTTACAAAGCCTATTGATTTACATTATCTCATTTGATCTTTATAACAACACATCGGTAGGTATCATTGAGCTCATTTTACAGATGAATAAAACAGAGGCTCAAAAAATTAAAATGACTTGTTTGAGCTGTCTCACCTAATTTTAAAGTTATAATTATTAAAGTTATAGCTGTAGTGTCACAGGTTTTCTATTTCCACAGTTAAATGTTTTCCTTAGATGGTACTGTGTCACATTAAATGAATAAAAAGGCATTCTATATGTAAATTCTGAATAATTGTACTTTTCAATTATCATAACCTTAGTGCAAAAAACTGAGAGTTAATAAATTTATTTTATTTTTGATGCACAAGATTCTATCTTGAGATATTATATGTTATTTTTATAATTTATGTTGTGAATGTTGCAGGATGAGGGACATTTTATTTCTGATGGTGATTTAAGTCAACTCTCTTGTCCACTTTGAAGAAAGAAACCTTGGAATGGACAAATATTCCCATTCCAAATTCAACTAGCTGAGATTCCCTCTTGCGCAGAGAGAATGAGATTTCTTTCCCTTTTCACAGGATGACCATTTCCACTTATATTTTCAATGAAGATTTGTAGTTTTGTGAGATGTTATCGCATCCTGTATACTACAGGTGTTAAACATTTAAAGGTCAACATTTCAAAGAAATGTCTAAATTTCTATGCCCAATAGCGTTTGCATATGTTTTCTCATGCTCTTGAATTAGCCATGCATGCAGAAAATGCATGTGCGAACCATATGGCAAGAGATCTATGTGTCATTTCCAAGAACCTCTTTCTGCAAGGGTTTGAGTTGCACACAGAAAAATCACAGTTGAAGCCTGAGAGGACTTGGATTCCCTGATGCCTGATCAAGCCCAAGCACTGAATTTGTTTTTAGAATAAGAAAGTAGACTCTAAGAGTATGTAAGTGACTCTTTCAGTTAGAACATTAGGCACAGAAATGAGAGTGTTAACACTGTTGAGAACCATGTATTAAATGATGTCTAAATAAATGCATCTCCATCCCACAAAAAATTATCTTCAGCAATAATAAGACTGCAACAGAAACAAAAAAACAGTAGGTTAGTTTACCTACCATTTTTTAATGGAACTAAGTAATGAATTATATCCCATGAAAAAGTATAGCTCAGGGGTAACATACACACATTTAGGTTGCCAGCCCAGCTCCAGGTGGCATTTGAGTTTGCAATTCCTGTGGATGACCAGGCTCATAGTCCTTCACACGCCCTACCCTACTCTGCCCCCCTTGCAACCTGAAACTAAATTAGTTTGGCTCTAGTTTTTGCACTCAGAATAAGTGAATCATACCTTTTGTTATCCTCTGATCTTCTACAAACAATATAAGGTAGTATTATATGAGTCCTAAATAACTCACATAGTTGATTGAAATGAAGTAACTCTTTCAATGTAATGTTTTGTCATGTCACTATTATCAATCTATTTTATCAAGCATTTTCATATAAAATACAATAATTGCTGACATTTATTAAGTGTTTAACCCAGTTAGCCATTGTGCTTGGCATGAGAGATGGGGTGATTTTAAACAGGATAGTAAAGGAAGCCTCATAGAAAAGATGACATTGCAACAGTTACTTGCATTAGATGAGGGACTTAGCCATGTGGCTATTTGGAGAAGGAATATTCCAGACAGAAGCAACAGCTTAAGGGCATAGTATACTTCATGTAACCAGGGAATAGCAAGAATCTCACTGTGTCTGGAGCAGAATGACTAACGGGGAAGGAAAGAAGAGAAGGTAGATGAAGTCTGAGAGGTGGTAATGTGTGTGCAAGCAGCAAATTATGTAGGCCCTTGAAGGTCAATGTTAGACCATTAGTTTTTACCCTGATGGAAATAAAATTATTGTTTTTCATTGTTATTGTTGCTGCTGAAGAAGATTAGCCCTGAGCTAACATCTGTGCTAATCTTCCTCTATTTTGTATGTGGGATGCCACCACAGCATGGCTGATGAGTGGTGTAGGTTTGTGCCCAGGATCTGAACCTGAAACCTACGCCACTGAAGTGGAGTGCACAGAACTTAATCACTATGCCACAGAGCTGGCCCCAAAATTATCAAGTTTTGAGCACAGGATTGACATGATATTAATTATGCTATAAAGAGATAATTTTGCTTTTGTCAAGAACAGGCTATAGTGCAGCAATGGTACTGCAGGAGACTTTTTCAGTAATCCATCATCTCAGGCAGGAGATGCTGGTGGGTTATACCAAAGAGGCATTAGTGGACATGGTGAGAAGTGGTCAGATATTGGAGATATTCTGAAACTAGAGGCAACAGGTGGACTACACACTGAATTTAAGATACAAAAATAAGTAGAAGTCAAGGTTATACCAGGATAATTGGCCCAAGTAACTGGAAAGATAGAATTGGCATCAACTGAGATGGGAAAGGTAAGGAACAGAACAGCTTTTGGTGGAAGAATCAAGAGTTAAATTTTAGACATATTTGGTTTAGAATGCCCATTAGACATGCAAGTGTAAATGCTGAATAGGCAGTTGAATATACAAATTTGGAGTTTTGGAGAGAAGTATGGGATGGTGATGTATATTCTTCATGGTGTTTTTTTACATTTTTTCCATTTAATCTATGTCTGGGTGACTTCCTGAAATCTCTATTTCGATTCATTAATATCCCTTCAGCAGTATCTTATCTGCAGTTGATCCATTTGGAACAATTTTTATTTCCTTTCCTATATTTCATATCAAGGATTTTTGGGTACTTTTCAAATCTGGCTCTTCTTGTCTGATTATTTTCTGTCATTGTTTTATGGAGTTAATGACTTCACGTATCTTTCTAGACATTAAATCGACTTATTTTCAATATCCTTTCAGATTGTTCAATTTGCTCTAGTCCTTTGGAGTCTGTGGCATTTTAACCTGAGACTTCTTTTATCCTTTTCTCCTTGCCCTCCTAGCTTGAGCAAAGCATCATTCAGGACAAATCCAGATTTCTAAGCTAAATCTCAGTCATCAAATGTGAAATATACATGGTTCAGTAATTTTAGACTTGATTTAAAATGTAAAATTCTTAACAAATTTCCTCCATTTCTGCATCATAATGTTAAGAAAAATGGAGGGTAAAATCAATAGTCAAAATTAAACATCTGCTTTGGTGGTACCAGAGAGCTAACTAACAAAATTCCTATTCTTCAAAGACCTTTTAAATGTGCTCTGTATTTATGGATATATAGACTATTAAAAACCAAAGTACGCCGGAAGAAAAACAATTGATATGGAAGGGTCAGTCAATCAATTAGCCATCACTAATTGAATGTTTACTATTTCTCAGAATTAGTTAGGAATGATAAGGGCTACAGAGAAATAAACACTGGTCTCTAATCTGTGGCTGAGTAGTTCTTTTGCTGCCTTCACCTGGGCTCACTCATGCAGCTGCACCCAGCTAGAATACTGGCTGGGGGCTGGCCTCAGCTAAGACAATGCAGATGAACTGACGTCTCTCTACATGTGGTCTTTCATACTCAGAAAGCTGAACTGGGCTTCCTCACATGGTAGCAGCAATGTTTCAAGAGTTCAAGCCCCAATGTACAAATGCTTATCAAGCCTCTCCTTGCATTACATTTGCTGATGCCCCATTGGCAAAAGCAAATCCTGTGAGGGAGGGGATCTCATGAAAGTATCGTTACAGGAAGGTATGATTCATTGGGTTCCATTTTGGTAACAACCTGCCATGTTCCAACCTCTTGCCTCAATGATTCATATCTTTCCCAAACACAAAATACACTCATCACCTCCTAAACACCCATGGCTTCATCCAGTCATAGCATCAATTAAGAAGCCCATGATCTCATAAGCAGAATCAGGACTGGATATGGATGAGGCATTTTGGGTGGAGCTCCTCTTGATCCAAACACTCATGACCTAAAAAAACAAGTTATTTGCCCCTCACATACTTAACATAGAACAGTGAATCAGGAAGAGGTAGAAGCAATAGACACTCTCATGCAAAAAGAGTAAGAAAGAGAACATAGCAATCATTGGACCATAGCAATTCTAAAAGCCAGACAGGCACTAGTAATCAGGCCTCCCTACTCTAGGGGTGGAAAATGTTTCTTGATTAGGGCTATGTTTGCTCCCTGGGGGTAATTCTCTAAAACATTGTTCTCTGTTGCTCTTGGCTCTGGTCTCTGAGAACTTGATTCTGGTCTTTGAGACATTTTTATTCTTTTCTATTAGAAATGACCTGCATTTGTAGCTGAGTAGCTTTCTTAGCCTACTGCCGTTAGTAGATTGGGGAGCCAGAGACTTCCTTTCCTTTTAGACTCTCTCTATACCTTTTAGTTCATACTGATAAATTCCCTTTAAAAGTTTGTGATCTTTCTATAAGTCAGATTGGAGCTCATTCAATGCCCTTGAAGCCACATTTACAATTATTTTACAGGCAGACCTCTTTTTTTTTTACTTTAGACTGCATATTGTGACTGTTTGGGAGCAATGCTTGTAAGAGTCTTAGAAGCCTTTTTGTCTGGATGCGAGTGTCTACTAGACATCTCATTAACTCTTTTTGAGGTCTTAACTAAGGGTCTCATAGCCACGCCACTGATTTAGTAATTATCTTAGAGGTATATATTTCTTCGAGAATACTTTGCTGGCTGGAGAGGCTGAATATGTGAAATAACTTTATTTTCCAACTAAGCAACTTCTGGCTTCTTTCTTTATTCTCTAAATTCACCTTGCAAAGTGAAATTTCTTTTTTAGCTCCTTATTTTCTCTTCCCTTACTCTATCATACACAGCTAGCAGAAAACACTTGACACTTTTAACACTCTGCCTACAATTCTCAACCAGATCTACAAGTTCATTATTGAATCACTAAGCATATATCTTCCAAAATAAAAATAAAACAATTTTGCCATTGCTTCAATACTGCAAGACATCTTTCTAGCCTCTAACAGCAGTTTTCTCTCCACCACTTCAGAGTCCCCCCCACTGCCCCGTCCCAAAACCAGTACCAGAATTTTCAGGTTTCTGTTGTAGCAGACATCCAATTCTGGTATAAATTTCCAAATCAATCTCTATTGCTGACATAAAGCAACGAAAAATTATTATTTCTTAAAATTCTGTGGGTTGGCTTAATGGTTCTTCCGTGGCTTTACTTTGGTCTCACTCACACAGATTCTTTCAGCTAATGAGTCTGTTGGGAGCTCAGTTTGGCTGGAACATTTGTGATGGCCGCCTCCTCTCCATATGGTCTTTGATCCTCCAGATGTCTAGAATGGGCTTTCTCACTTGGTGACGGCAATACTTCACATGGTAAGCCCCAGTGTAGACATACTTTTCCCATTGGCCTAAGGAAGTCACATGAGCAAGTCAGTTTGAGAGGAGAACACACAAGGATGTGGATACTGAGAAATGTAATTAATTGGACTTAATTAGCATAACAATATACTACATGGTCCATCTTCTTGTTTTTTATTCATATAAAAATGCTGGGATATGTAATCATATAGAAATCTTATAATAGGTGACAAAAATTTGAATTTCAGTTTTCTCAAAAGCCAGGTACTATATTTTGATATTACTTATTCCTACAAGGAAATAATTTCTGATGTCAAACTCAACATATTTCCTGTCATAAAGTTTGGCAAATTCTGATTTAAGATACTAATCCTTCTTTAACATAGATTATTTCCAATAAAGTACCTTAAAATGGAAAAGGAATTTCAATTTACTTTCCAGGTTGTTCTTTCTGTTTCTAAATTTCCTCTTCTAATATCGGTACTTAGAAGCTCTGTTGGGTTGAGAATGTCTAACAGCACTCAAGAGACCAGTGTTTATTGACTTTGTGCCCTGGATTATGTAAGAGTAATCACAGTTCTTGTAATGATTCTTTTATTAATATCTTTAAATCTCATTTTTCCTCTTCCACAGAATGAGGATGATAACACTACCTATCTCATGGGAGCATTGTGAAAATTAAAGTAGTGAATGTGAGTGCTTAGCACAGTGCATAGTTCACAGTAAGTGCTCATTAAATGGAAATTACATCAAAGGTTAGCACAAAGAGACTATTACAGGGACTTACGTGGACCAACTCTTAGTCTATAGAAGGATAGTTACAAGGGCTTTAGCTGGCTTCTTAGCAGAGGCAGAATTTGATCAAAGTCTTAAATAAAATCTACAACATGGAGAAAGTGGAGAAGGTATGGTCAAATGGCTCTATAAAAAAAATGTTGAGACAAGATTTCAATTTTTGATTGAGTTAAGATATATGGTCCCAAACAGGACAGTTTTCTGACATTTGGAAATCTTTTTGTGTATAGAAAAATTTTTCTATGTTGACACTAATAGAAAATTTAGGGATATAATAGAAATTTGTCAATTTTATCTGACAAGCATTGATTCACATTTCTGCTGGTATTGGAATCCTTGCATTGCTTTCGGTACTATCTCTCCTGATTCTAGTCTCTACTGGGACTATCAGTCAAGGGTGGGGATGTGCCCCAAGCTAGGTCAACCTAAGTCAATCTTCTTCCTTTCCTCTCTCTATTCCTCTCCCCTCCACCACATTTTTTTCTCTCTCTCTCTCCCTCCAGTCTTGTCTTTATTACTTCCTAAAATATGAATTTGATTGTAGTGAGAAAGAATAGACAATGGACAATAGTTGGAGTTTTGCCTGTTTTTGAACTTTATATAAATTTAGCAGCAGGAAGAAAATTATTTTCACAAAGTCAGAATTTCGATTCCTTCAGGGAGAAATGATTGGGTTGTAACGAGGAAGGGACGTATTCAAGATTTCTAAGAGTATTGGTAATATTCTATTTCTTCATAGAGTGACTGCTACATGAGTATTTGCTTTGTAACTGTTATTTGTAAATATTTGTTACGTGCATTTGTGATATACCTATTTTGCATATATTTTATATGTCATACTTTTAACATATGATCAGAATTCAGTTTTTTTCCTGGACAACAGCATGTTGAAGGGACTCTTTAAGAGTTTCTGCTATGTAGCTTTCTAGGTCCTTTTCAGTTCCTATGCTTTCTAAGATCTGTCCTTCCGATTTTCTTAGGTTTGACATCAGCATATCTTTTCAAATTAACTCATTTTATTTTGTCTAATTTACTCTGAGTTAATTTCTGTTACTTTCAATATCTAAGAACCTTAAGTAACTTAATGAACACAAAGACTGAAATAAAGAATTTGTTTTTAAAAAACACCAAATATTTTCAGTTGCCGGGTGGCGATATGGGTTTTAAGTTGTTTATAGGAGCTAACATAAGACTCAGGAGTCAGCTGAAAGTTTAAATTTCTAAAACATCTTCTCTGACTTCCCCCACCCCACTTTAGAATTAATCACTCCCTCATCTATGTCCTCAGAGAGGTTGAGTCATTGCAGAACTGAGAGTTGCATGAAGATGTAGATGACAGATTATATTTTAAGAGCACAGGTAAAAATGCACTTACGTTGTATCATAATTATTTGGTTTCCTATATTTTCTTCTTCTTCAATTGTTAGCTTATTGAGGGCAAAGAGCCTCCTCTCATGCTTATTTTCATATATGTTCACCTATTTCAAAGTCTGGTACTATTAGCAGATCAATACGTATTTGTCAAATTCATTTGTTGAATTGATTTTTTTTTCCAGAATTCCTTCTGAGGGTTCAGGAGGTGCACAGGTATGTTTGCTTTGTAAATCCTTGTAGAAATAATGCAGTAATAGGCTTCACAGCCACTGAAGAAATAATTTATAGCTGATTCATGCCTTTTTAATAAGACAGCAGTTAAAATTAGGAGCCCTTGCATAACTGAGGTGTCCTAATTCATGTTGATGTTTATGACATTTATTTCTATTTCTGGCTTGGAATAAAAACTCAATATCGATAGTTGTGATAGAACAATATTGTAACCAGCTCCATTGCATGTGTTTGGAGTCAGTTTGTCGATATTAAGCACACAGAGGTGCATGGCAAAGTGCTGGTGTCTGGAACTCTTAAACATTCTATTCCTAGCCATATAGAATTTTCATTATCTATATATCAATCTTCTTGTTAATATCTTAATTGCAACTAACCTGCAACCCTAGGGTTAATAAGGAAATCTGCTTCCCTGAAATTACTTCAGGCTTTGATCTTAAAGGGCTTTCACATACATCTTCTCCATTAAATATAATTTTTACTGTGCTTACCTGAATTATAGCCTTTTCCAAATTAAGGAAGTTCCCTTCCATTCCTAGCTTACTAAGAGTTTGTGTCCTAAATAAGTGCTGAACTTTGACAATTGTTTTCTGTGTGTGTCTATTGAGGTAATTATATCATTTTTATCTTTGAATCTATTAATATGGTGAATATCATTGGTAAATTTTCTTGTATTGACAAACTCTGAGCATGATCTATTATTTATGGATACATTTATTTTAGAGTTCTTTTTTCTATGTTAATAAGTGAAATGAACCTCTGATTGCTTTTATAAATTGTCTTTATCTGGTTTTGAATAATTGCACTATCTTCATTAAATCAGATTGGCATTGTTTATCTTTTTCTATATTCTGGAGCGACTTTTATTAGGTAAGAATTAATTGTCCATTGAAAGATTCAGAACATTAATAACAGCAGCAGATGGTTATTTATATCTATTCTTCTAACTTACTTATATTTATATTTATTAATTTGTTTCTTTCAACAATATAGCACGGTAGGTACTACTATTTTTTCCATTTTATAGATAAGGAAACTGAAGTACCGTAGGTTGAATAATTCGCCTTTTGAGGTTCTGAATCTGAGGTCTATGAACCAAAGTTTCCCTGGATTGAATTCAATGTATCCAAAAATTTAGAAGAAGATAAAAGCAAGTATTTATTTTCACTACCCTGAAACTGAATTTTAGCACTTTCTCCAACCACGAATACAGGCAAAATAACACGATAATGTTGATATATCTCTTACTGCTCCAATGATAAAATGTAGACGTAGTTTTATATCACTTTTCGGTTGTTGCAGCTATCTTGAAATAATATTGATGCTCATCACTTTTTGGAAATTATGGTAGGTATTGGAATCACGTCTAGATCTCATTTACTGGTTTACTGCATTAATGAAGAAGCCAGGAATGCATTTATTCATTTTCTACTTCATATTTAATAATTGCATTTCAATATAGTTGTTTTCTTTTCAATTTTGTATATAGTCTTTGCTTTGCATAGTTTTGTGGCAACTGATATAAAATCTGTTAGCATAGCAGTGTGCAAACCAAAAACTGTTTATGTTTATTTTATGAAATGTATGAAAACACTATTCTGAGGTGGAGTTCATCCACTTTACCACAAAAACCAGGTTGAAATAGTCTGCATTAGATCAAATTAACTACTAGCTATGTGAGTGGTAGTGGGGTATAGAACTCACTAGTAAAATTGTCCAGAACTAGGCTTTTCTGAGAGAATTTTGGATTATTATTTCAATAGGTTTAAAAGTTATTTAAACTTAAATTTCTATTTTTTTATTGAACCAATTTTGCATTGCTGTATTTTGCTGAAATTAATCCATTTAATCCAAATTTCCTAATTTATTAGTAAATAGCTATTCGTAATTTTATTTTATTACATGTTACATCTCTGTTGTATCAATGATTATTTACCCATTCCTCTGATTTTTTTTTTGTCTTATTATTTTTCACTGGTTTTGGTCATACATCTGACTTAGTAGTCTTTTCAAAGATCTCACTTTTGTTTTTGTTAATTTTCTATAATTTCTGTTTACTTTTATTTATTTATGTCCCTATTTTATTTGTTTGGTTTTTAAAAAAAATTTCTTGAGTTGGATGATTACCGTTATTTTTTATTTTAAACCCTTCTTTTATCTAAGTGTATTTCATCTCAGTTTTTACCTCTAGAATATTAGGTTATGTAATGTATTACACACTTGCCATCCTAATCATACAATTCATTTTTTTGTGAATGTTGCCAAGGACAGTTCTCACGGCTTGGGTTTAATTTTGATAAACTTTTAAAATAATTTCTTGCTTGAATCTGGCCAGATATGAATTTTTTTGAGCAAACATTTTCAGATATTTTTTGAAATTCAGGAATTGAAAGTCATGCAAATAAAGACTAGAATACAATAATATAAATTAATAGATTTTTTCCATAATTGGTTGAGATGAGGTCTCTGGCCACAGGTCTCCTTGTGGCTGAACCATCTGGGCTTAATGTCTGAGTTCAGAGAGTTACATCATTGACAGGAAGAAACAGGAAATAAATTTGAGCAACATCTGTTTTCCTCCTTAGACAAATTTGTCTATTTGGATCTCATCTTTTACAGCTGTTTTCCCTTTTGTTTTATAAACTTTAAAATTTTCTGGTTCTCATCATTCCTCTAAGCTCAGCAGTATTGGATGGTGACACACAGATTTCCCTGGATTTCTTGGTGGGTTTATTTGATCCTGAGTACCAAATCCCAGATATCATTATGACCGATGCACAAGCAATATTAGATTCACCCAAAGCCAGCACATGATAAGAATGTCTAATGGTAAAATACGCATCTTTGTTCACCCAAAGTTTTTTCTACTTTTCACTGTGCTAAAACAAAACACAGCAAAAAACCTCTCAATAATGTTGAAGAAACAATATTTTACTATGATTTTAATTTACTCCTTTGGGTGCATTTCTTGGTTAACTCAAAGATATTTTCATGTGATTTGTGTCAATACTTTTTAGTATGGATTATCAGGAACAGAGTTGAAGATACAATTTGGAGGTTGGGAGATGGAGATGAGGACACCAGCACCTGCATTTCCATTGGCTACCCTGCTCTTTTTTCACCTATGTCTTAAGGTGCTACTTGAGGATGCTATTTCTCCTATCCCTTCCTGGTTCTCTCTCTGTTTCTTTAAACCAAAGCTGTTTCTATAAACTATAGCTTTTTCTTAGTGTTTAATGATGTTTTCTTATATTTTCCCCAAATCATTTTTGTGCTTTTCTCCTATGTGCCACCTAGCTCAAAATCTATTTGAAATCCTTAAAATGTCCAGGACAATGCTAGCAAACAGTGGGTGCTTATAAATCCTCATGGAGGAGTAAAGTTGAATGCAAGTAAAATAGTCTTATTTGGCAAGATAGAGATATATCAGAATTTTAGTTAAGTAAGATTTAATTTCCATACTCTGGAATATCTGGGGGTTTCAGTCATGGTAACTTTTGGAGCTGAGAATGTGATAAGAAAGCTAGAGATCAGGGATAAAGAGCTGGCTGGTTTCTCCCTCAGGGTGCAACTGCAGTACTCTGTGGCCCTTACAGACAGACCTAGAGGAGCCGCTGGATAAATGTCTTCTAACTGCTGTTTTATTAAAAGCTCTTTGAGTTTCAGTTAGCTTTGGCATTTGGAGGGGGCACTGGTGCCAAGATTTCATTCTGTGGTAATATTTAAAATGTCACTTTCTGATATTCTGATATTCCGTATTTCATTAAATGGCAAACAACCCATTACTCTGGGCAGGTAAAATGTACCACAATTAAAGAGTCAAGGCTTTTTCTGCAACAGCCATGCACATTCACCATGAATTGTGTTTCTTTATTCAGTAATTTATTCATGTGGTCATCATATATTTAGGGAGTTATGTGTCAGGTACTAAGGTAGACAATGACATACTGGACTTTATTAATTGAAGGAAAATCAGAACGCATAAGGTAGGCATGACAGCTTAGACATGGAGAAAGAGGAGCAAAAATAAATATATTGAGAAGAATTGGGTATGATTTTCTTCTTTTTTTCCCATTCCTAAATTCCACAAGGTAAAGATTGAGGACAATAGAAGAACTTAGTGAATCCTTCCTAGAATGATCAATCTTGAGCACTTCCAAGAAGAGAAGCCATTAAAAGAAATATATTTCCTTTTTTATATTGCTTGAACTCAAGCAGGACTAGAAAAGAAACCAAATATGATAGTGTGCAGTAGGGGGCCCACTGATGCTAAAAGAAGGGAGATGTGCCATAATATCAATAGTATTGGCCCCCAAATTAGTGCCTGCCATAGGGAAAGATCTTGCATTTAATATAATAGGTTCAACAGACAAAGAACTAGCTGAGCTTTTATCTCATATTAGTGGAGATATCAAAAGTAAAATCCAAGCTGGAGGAGCCAGTTTCAGACTGGACCATAGAACTTGGAAGAACCTGAGCTCCCCTACCTGCTATTCTTCTAGAGACTTCTATCACTGGCTGGGCTTCAGAGTTTCAGGTTGCTTCTCCAGACCAACTGTCCTAGACTTGGGCATGTGGAGTAAGGGTAGAATGAATACAGGGAATAACATTCTACTTTTGATTAGAGGTGTGCTTTCTTAAGACAGGAAGGAGAAAATGTGAGTATAGGAACTCCTAGAAAAAGGCTCATGGATAAGGAATCCTCAGACCTCAGGGTAAGGGAGAGAGATCAAAATTCAGGGATGTTTATAAGTACATTTCTAACTAATTCCTTAAAAGCTTTCTCTTTGAAACTCTGGGAAGGATCAAAATTAGGATGAGCTTTACATTTCTCTTTCTACTTATATCAGCTATTGATATTATCCTATGTATTTAAAAACACATACATGCTTGTGCCAGCACACTTAATTGTCTTAGGAAAACTGAAAAGACAGGGTGGCAACACAAAACTGTCCCACTCTATCCCACCTCCTTCAATGGAGAGAACGTGTCATCCTATTTACAGAACTTGGGATTTCTTTTGGTGGCTGAGTTGAAATCACTGACAACGAAAAGAAAAGAACTAATGAAGCTGAGGAGTGCTCTTTCTCCTCAACCATTTCCTTAGTTCTGTTATTGGAATGTGAGTGGTTTGAAATGGGGAGAGGGTAGTTCTCTAGGCAATCAATTAGGAAAATTAATAAATAATGGAATTACACACTGGATAATTCAGAATCATTCATGAAAAGTCATTATTGTTAACAGTATACACTGAAATAATAGGGAGACCTTCAAATAGCATTACAAAAGTCATAATTTTAATGCAGAAAAATAATCTTTAGAACATAGATGGTTAAGTACTGGCATAGCAATTTTTTTTCTCTCTCTGGACATCTTTAAAAATATCATATATATTACTTGTGTGGAATGGTTTATGATTGAACATAAAATCTGGAAATAAGATCGAAAGGAGGACTTTTAAGTTTTTGTCTTGCTGTGTGATCATATTTTTGTTTTATAAATTTCTCTCTGATGATAAACGAAGTCAGGGACAATGATAGCCTTATAGCAAAATTACATATGGCTCAATATAAATTAAAATTCTATATCTAAGGCACTAGCAGTGGGAATGGAGAAAATGTATATTAGCAGAAAAATGTGACGTGATTTAGTAACAAGTGTTATTATAAAAGTATGTGATTATTCTCAAGTTTCTGGCTTGGATGGCTTCATGGGTGATAGTTCCATTCATGGATAAAAGAAAAAAAGAAAGAGGTGTAGAGTTTAAGGAGAAGACAAACTCTATTTTGGACATAAGAAAACTAAGGTGCCAAGCATGATGGTGGAGTGAGCTGTCCCCATAAATTCTCCTCTCTAAAATACAACAAAAAGGACATTCATATTTCAACAGAGGACATCCACACAACACAATAAACGTCTGAGAAAGCCACACAGCCATAAGTCTGAAGGTGGAGGAGCTGGAGGCCCCCCCAAGGAAGTAGAAGGAAATAGGAGAAATATTCTCTTCCTCCTGAAGGGCAGCAACCCAGGGACTGTGCACAGCTCCAAGAGGAAAAGGGGGAGGGGCAACCTTCTGTAGGAACACCATAGCTATCCAAGGTCCCTCACAGTCCAGGGGAAAGCCCCACACAGACGTAACTAGCTATCGTGGGGGTGTCCACATCAAGCTAACACTCCAGGAGAGCAGATAGTGAGGGTAGGGCAAGAAGACCCCAAGATCGCACAGGAGAAAGAAAGCACCCCTCTGCCCCACCCTGCATCCTAGTTCAGCAGGACCAGAAAAGAGGCAGCTTGGAGTGAGTGAGTTATGGATCATGGTGTGCTCAGAATACACAGCTCTTGACCCTCACCCAATAGTGGCAGGTGGAAACAGCTAACAAATGATACCAAAATGTGGAAGCACAAATTGATGCAATCTAGCAGTATGAAAAAATATATTAAATCTCCAGACAGAAGGAAAATGAGAAGTACCCGGAAATCAATTCTAGAGTCGTGGAAATCTATAATCTAAATGACAGAGAATTCAAAATAGCTATCATAAAAAAAAACTCAATGAGTTACAAGAAAATTCAGATAGTACAATGAATTCAGGAGCTATTTCACAACAAAATATTGAACCTACAAAGAAGAACCAATCAGAAATATTAGAGATGAAAAACACAATGGGTGCAATAAAGAAGAATATGGAGTACCTGAACAATAGAGCTGATATTGTGGAGGAACAAATCAGCAATACTGAGGACAGAAATATAGAAATGCTTCATATGGAGGAGGAGAGAGAGCTAAGACTAAAAAGAAATCAAGAAATCCTCTGAGAAATATCTGACTCAATTAAAAAATGCAACATAAGGATTATAGGTATTCCAGAGGGACAAGAGAAGGAGAATAGAGGAGGAAGCTTGTTCAAAGAAATAATAGTGGAGAACTTACCAAACCTGGGGAAGGAGCTGGAATTGTAAGTGAAAGAAGCAAACAGATCTTCTAACTATATCAATGTAAAAAGACCTACTGCAAGGCATATAGTAGTGAAGCTGGCAAAAGTCATTGACAAAGAAAAAATGCTAAGAGCAGCAAGGCACAAGAAAATAACTTACAAAGGAACCCTCTATCAGGCTTTCAGGGGATTTCTCAGCAGAAATCTTACAGGCTTCTGTTTAGAGAGAGTAGAGTGATATATTCAAATCTTTGAAAGAGCAAAACTTTCAGCCAAGAATACCCTATCCAGCAAAAATATCCTTCAGATATGATGGAGAAATAAATACTTTCCCAAACAATAAATAAAAGCTAAGGGAGTTCATTGCTACAAGATGCTGCCTACAAGAAATCTTCAAAAAGACCCTCATACCTGAAAAAAAAAAAAAAAAAGACAGGGGTTACAAAGCCCTGAGCATAGAGATAAACGGGTAGACAAAATAAGAAAAGTAGATACCCATCAGAACAGGTTAGCAAACACTCAAGTATAATGTTAAGGATAAAGGGAAGGAAAACATCTAAAATAAATATAATCTTGTCATTTTAACCTCAAAATCACAATACAAGATGGAATAAGATGTGACAAAAACAACTTAGGAGGGGAAAAGGAAAGGGATGGAATCAGCTTAGTCTAACGAAATAAGAGGTTATCAGAAAATGGATTACCTCATCTACAAGGTTTTTGATACAAATCTCATGGTAACCACTAAACAAATAAGTAGAACAGAGACACAAATAATAAATAAGCAGAAAACTAAGAAAGCCAGCATAGAAAACTACCTAACTGATTGGTAGTCTGAAATACATGGGATGAGAAACAAAAGAAATGCAGGAGAACTGGAAAATGAGCACTAAAATGGGAGCATTAAGCCCTCATATATCAATAATCACTCTAAATGTAAATGCATTGAATTCTCCAATCAAAAGACATAGAGTGGCTGGATGGATTAAAAAACAAGACCCAACAATATGCTGCCTTCAGGAAACACATCTAAGCTCCAAAGACAAACACAGGCTCAGAGTCAAGGGATGGAAGAAAATACTCCAAGCTAATGGCAAACAAAAGAAAGCAGGTGTTGCCATACTTATATTGGAAAAAGTAGACTTCAAGATAAGATAAGCAAAGAAAGACAAAGAGGGACAGTATATAGGGATAAAAGGGACACTCCACCAAGAAATCATAACACTTGGGGCCGGTCTGGTGTTGGAGTGGTTAAATGCACACGTTCTGCTTTGGCAGCCTGGGGTTTGCCAGTTCAGACTCTGAGTGTGGACCTATGCACCACTTGTTGGGTCACGCTGTGGCAGGCATCCCACACAAAATAGAGGAAGATGGGCATGGATCTTAGCTCAGGGCCAGTTTTCCTCAGCAACAAAAAAGAGGAGGACTGGTGGCAGATGTTATCTCAGGGCTAATCTTACTCAAAAAAAAAAAAAGGAATCATTACACTTATAAATATCTATTCTATGCACCCAACATAGGAGCACTAAAGTACATAAAGCAACTATTAACAAAGCTAAAAGGAGATATTAACAAGAACACAATAATAGGGGACCTCAACACTCCATTCACATCAATGGATAGATCATCCAGACAGACAGTCAATAAGGAAACAGTGGAATTAAATGAAAAACTAGATCTGATGGACTTAATAGAAACATATATAGAACGCTCCATCCAAAAACAGCAGAGTACACATTCTTCTCACGTGTGCATGGAACATTCTCAAGGATAGACCATATGTTGGACAACAAGGCAACTCTCAATAAATTTAAGAATATTGAAATAATAACAAGCACGTTTTCTGACCATAATGCTATGAAACTAGAAATTAACTACAAGAAAAAACCTGAGAAAGGGACAAAGATGTGGAGAGTAAACAACATGCTACTGAACAACCAATGGATCATTGAAAAAATTAAAGGAGAAATAAAAAAAATCTAGAGACAAATGTAAATTAAAACATACCATACCAACACATATGGGATGCAGCAAAAGCAGTCTTAAGAGGAAAATTCACTGCAATACAGGCTCACCTTAACAAACAAGAAAAATCTCAAGGAAGCAATCTCAAACCACACCAAACAGAATTAGAAGAAGAGCAAACAAAGCCCAAAGTCAGCAGAAGGAGGGAAATAATAAAAATCAGAGTAGCAGTAATGAAATTGAAAAAAAATAAGGACAGTAGAAAGAATCAGTGAAACAAAGGGCTGGTTCTTTGAGAAGATAAACAAAATTGACAAACCCTTAGCCAGACTCACAAAGAAAAAAAGACAGAAAACTCAAATAAATAAAATTAGAAATGAAAGAGGAGAAATTACAAAAGATACTACAGAAATGCAAAAGATTATAAGGGAATACTATAATAAACTATATGCCAACAAATTGGACTGTCTAGAAGAAATGGATAAATTCTTAGACTCTTACAACCTCCCAAAGCTGAATCAAGAAGAAATAGATAATGTGACTAGACCAATCACAAGTAAAGAGATTGAAACAGTAATCAAAAACCTCCCAAAAAATACAAGTCCAGGACCAGATGACTTGCCTGGAGAATTCTACCAAGCATTCACAGAAGATTTAATATCTATCCTTCTCAAACCATTCCAAAAAATTGGGGAAGACAGAACACTTCCTAACACATTCTGTGAGGCCAGTGTCACCCTGATACCAAAACCTGACAAGGACAACAACAAAAACGAAAACTACAGGCCAATATTGCTGATTAATATAGATGCAAAAATCCTCAACAAAATATTGGCAACCTGAATACAGCAAAACATCAAAAATATCATATACCATGATCAAGTGGGATTTATACCAGGGACACAGAGATGGTTCAACATCCACAAATCAATCAATGTGATACACCACATTTACAAAATGAGGAACAAAAACCACATGATCATCTCAACAGACACAGAGAAAGCATTTGACAAGATCCAGCATCCTTTTATGATAAAAATGCAACAAAATGGGGACAGAAGGAAAGTATCTCAACATAATAAAGGCCAGATATGACAAACCCATAGCCAACATCATACTCAGTGGGGCAAAACTGAATGCCATCCCTCTGAGAACAGGAACAAGACAAGGGTGCCCACTCTCACCACTCTTACTCAACATGGTCCTGGAGGTTTTGGCCAGAACAATTAGGCAAGAAAAAGAAATAAAAGGAATCCAAATAGGAAATGAAGAAGTGAAACTCTTGCTGTTTGCAGACAACGTGATCTTATATATAGAAAACCCTAAAGAATCCATCAGAAAACTATTAGAAATAATCAACATTTACAATTGCAGGGTACATAATCAACTTATAAAAATGAGTTGCATTTCTATACTCTAATAACTAACAGAAAGAGAACTCAAGAATATAATATCATTTATAATCTCAACAAAAAGAATAAAATATCTAGGAATATAACCAAGGAGGTCACAGACCTATACAATGAAAACTATAAGACATTACTGAAAGAAATTGATGATGATATAAAGAAATGGAAACATAGTCCATGCACATGGATTGGAAGAATAAACATACTTAAAATGTCCATACTAACCAAAGCAATCTACAGATTAAATGCAATCCCAATCAGAATCCCAATGACATTCTTCACAGAAATAGAACAAAAAATCCTAAAATTCATATAGCGCAACAAAAGATCCCAAACAGCTAAAGCAATCCTGAGAAAAAAGAACAAAGCTGGAGGCATCACAATCCCTGACTTCAAATTGGACTACAAAGCTATAGAAACCAAAGCAGCATGGTATTGGTACAAAAACAGACACACAGATCAATGGAACAGAATCGAAAGCCCATAAATGAAAACACACATCTACGGACAGCTAATCTTTGACAAAGGTGCCAAAACATACAATGGAGAAAGGAGAGTCTCTTCAATAAATGGTGTTGGGAAAACAGGATAGCCACAGCAAAAGAACGAAAGTGGACCATTATCTTTCACTGTACACAAAAATAAACTCAAAATAGATCACAGACTTGAAAGTAAGACCTGAAACCATAAAGCTTCTAGGAGAAAATATAGGTAGTAAACTCTTTGACATCATTCTTAAAAGAATCTTTTCGAATATCATGTCTTCTCAGACAAGAGAAACAAAAGAAAAAATAAATGCATGGGACTTCGTCAGACTAAAGAGCTTCTGCAAGGCAAAGGAAACCAGGATCAAAACAAAAAGACAACCCACCAACTGCAAGAAAATATGTGCAAATCATATATCCACCAAGGGATTAATCTCCATAATATATAAAGAACTCACACAACTGAACAACAAAACAAACAAACAAACTGATCAAAAAATGGGCAGAGAATAGGAACAGACATTTCTCCAAAGAAGATATACAAATAGCCAATAGGCACATGAGAAGATGTTCAATATCATCAATTATCAGGGAAATGCAAAAGAAACTACACTAAGATATCACCTTACGTGTGTCAGAATGGCTATAATCACCAAGACGAAAAACAGCAAATGTTAGAGAGGTTGTGAAGAAAAGGGAACCCTCATACACTGCTGGTGGGAATGCAAACTGGTCCAGCCATTCTGGGAAACAGTATGGAGATTTCTCAAAAAATTCAAAATAGAAATACCATTTGACCCAGCTATCCCACTACTGGGTATTTATCCAAGGAGCTTGAAATAAACAATACAAAGACAGTTCTGCACCCCTATATTTACTGCAGCATTATTCACAATAGCCAAGATGTGGAAGCAACCCAAGCGCCCATCAACTGATGACTGGATAAAGAAGATGTGGTATATATATATACAATGGAACACTACTCAGCCATAAAAAAAATACAAAATCGTCCCATTTGCAACAACATGGAGGGACCTTGAGGGAACTATGTTAAGTGAAATAAACCAGACAAAGAAAGGCAAACATATGATTTCACTCATATATGGAAGATAAACACAGGGACAAAGGTAACAGTTTAGCGGTTACCAGGGGAAAGAAAGTTGGGGGGGTGGGCACAAAGGGTAAAGGAAAACACTTGTATGGTGACTGACAAATAACAATGTACAACTGAATTTTCACAGTGTTGTAAACTATTATGATCTCAATTTCAAACAAACAGAAAACTAAGGTGCCTAAGGAAGCATTCAAAGGGAAATGTTTTGCAGGTAATTGGTTATATGACTCCAGTTGCCCCACATACCTCAGAACTCTTTAGAACGACCCTTATTTGCTGCCGTGACTTCAGGCAACTCATTTGGTCAGGAACTTTCATGAAGAAATAAACTCCATGGCTTCTAATCCACTGGCTCTCCACTGGTAGGAGCAGTGGTGGAGCGACTGCCTGTGGCCGGGCATGGCAGCCTACACCCGTGTTCATTAGCTCCTCACCCCGTGGGTTTTCAGGCTGCCTGATGCTTCTCCACTGACTCCACTATTACTGTTGACATCTATGAGTGACACAGACTATGACTGTCTCCAGAGATTCTGGGGAATAAACAAGAACAGAATTTAAATACTTCATCCCAGCTGCTCCTTCCACAGCAGTATAGGTCCACTTTGCCACAGGTTTTCCCATTGTTTCCACAACTCCTCAGACTCTACACACACACACACACACACACACACACAGACACACACACTCTCTCTCTCACATACACACGCTCATTCAAGATAGTCTTTTGTTTCATTCTCTTAGTATTAGCATCCCAGGGGCTTCTCATTGTTTTACTGTTAGTTCCTCAGATCCATGTTTCCATTTCACTTGCATAGTTTCTCCCAGGCTGACTTTAGAGGAGTGAGATGACAGCCTAGGCTAGTTGGCCATCTTGTCAGGATTTCAGGGCATTATGAATCAGTAATGTCTATCTCATTTGTAATTCTTCTGAAATAACAGTCACTATGATCTTTTCTGAAGTTCACCCTTCTCATTATCCTTAACCTTATGCAATATTTACCCCTCAATGACAACTTTCCAGCTCTAATTCTGTACTCTTTTGGCATCTAGAAAAAAATATATATAACTAGGAGTGTTCAGTGCCAGCATTCTTGTTAACATTTGTTAAAAATCAATGACATTTAAATCAAAAGTACTATATAGACCCAAATATTTCCATTTAAATGACGAGAAAGGTCAGCTTCTTTTCTTAGACATTTTAGTAAATTGGTATTTAAAGTGACATTGTGGGTACATGGTTTTTAAGAAATTTCTTTAAAGAAATATCTTTTTATCAGGTCCATTTCAATTTCAGAAGGTTTTCACATAGTACATTGGGACTTGTAGTGAAAAGAAGATTTCTGGAAGTATGATTTCTGCCTATTTTTATCTGTAGCATCAATGAGAAAAATAATATAGAGACTATCTATTGAAAACCTGTTTCTCCACTTCTTACTGTAATATGGTACAAAAAAATCTTTATCCCCTCAATTCCTTTGTATTCAAACAGCTACCTTTTTGTCAACCTCAGCTCTGTAGAAGTGAGAGGGACCTGCTTGCATTTCTGAAGCATTCCCTACACTCCTGTAAAACTGACAGTATATCTGTATTCTTGTCTGCTAATAAAAATTCTAGTTTTTGCTTTCTTTTTTCTCAAATTAGCCAAATCAACTGTATTTATTATCTATTGTTGCATAACAAACCACCCCCAATATTTGTGGCTTAAAATAGCACTATTTATTGTATCTCACAAGTCTCTGTGTTGGCTGGATGCCACTGCTGATTTGGCCAGGATTGGTCTTGGCTTGGGCTTCTCCATGTGTCTGTAGTCAGCCAGCAGTTCGACTAGGGCAGCAGGGGTGACTGGACTATATGCTGTCATCATGCAGCAGGCCAGCCCAAACTTGTTCACATTGTGGCAGCAAGTTTCAAAGAAAGAGCTTGGAAGCATGCCTGCCTCTTGGGACCAAGGCTCAGAACTGGCACAACATTTCCACTGTTGGTCAAAGCAAATCACAAGTCCAGCTCAAATTCAAAGGGAAGAGAAATAGCCCCTTCTTGAGGAGAGTAGCCTCAAAGTTACATTGAAAAGGTGCATGGTTACCAGGAGTGGAATAACTGCACCAATTTTGCAAACCACACCAATCTATTGGATGTTATGGATAAGAAAAGAACTGGATAGTTGTGGTGCTCCACTTTCCGACTTTTCCTCTTCCCCGGGCCTCATCCTTGTGAGCAGGTGTATTAGATGATAATCGGAGAGGTTGCCTCCCAGTGTAAACATCAATTATAGTACACAGTTCTTGAATGCAGAGTCTAATTTTTTCTTCCTCCTAAAGCAACTCTCTCTGGATTGTACAGTGCTGATATACTGCTACAGGAATACATTTTTTTTTTTTTTTGTAGCAAATATCTATTCTGTTTAGGTTGGTATCCATTCTGATTGGTTAGTACTTATGCCATATGGAAAGTTAAATATTTTGAATATCATCCCTGACTGAATAATATTTATACTCAGTCATTGATTAATTAATTAAACAACTCACTAAGACATCTGGAATTCAGCTCTAAACTGAAGCTCCGACCCCAGGTAGAGATAGTTACAAACCTCACTCCCTTTTGCTAAAGACTGTACACTGTTACACCTGTTCCAGCCAAAGTAAGAAGCAAATTCTTTATGCTGAATATAGAACTCTGGAAATTACATCTGGGAAACTGTAGAATATTTTATAAGAGCAGAGTTGTTTGACTCATAATACTGCATGTGCCAGACAATTTATATGAATGTGTCAAGGCTTGGCACCAAGTAAATAAAAGCTCTTTCACCTATCCACTAAATTCAATTTAGCTGCAGCAAAATGTTCAGCTACCCATATTCATCATTTTTAATGGTGTTCCTTGTGAAGTGCCTCATGGTAATTCTCTAAATGTCTCCTTTCCACAACTGATTGGAAAGCCATTATTTTATTTTAATTAGGAAGTTGGGACTTGCACACCATCAGAGGAAATCATTCTTACCTTGTAGAGATATGGAAGATTTTTCAATTAAAATTGCCTTGATTTTAGTACCAAGAAAACATAAACATGCTTAATTAACAAACAGAGATTTAAAATGAAGGTACAGTTTGCTTTATTCTAGTACATGTTAACTCGAGTAGCTTTTTATTGTTTTCTGTTGGAAGCTCTTCCTTATGGGATTTAAATAAAGGAAAAGTTTGCATTTTCCTTATATAACTTTAAAATGGTTGACCTGACTATGGTTAATGAAATAAATTTGAATTTCAAGGGCATACTCCTTTTTTTTAATCCACAAGTCTGGCTGTATCTAAACCAGTCAAGTAGGAATAGTTTATAGGTGGTATCCAGACTCTTTTTTTCTCCAGCATGACTCCAACTCTTCCTTCTCTTTTCCAGCCTCCTTTGAAGGTATTGTGGCCACGTGTTTTTTTTCTGTCTTTTTCCATCTACACCTGCTCTCAGAAAATCACTGACATGAAGAAGACATTAATATGTGTTAGAACTGTTTCTTCCAATGGTAGATATGTTTTAGTCTGTATTCTGGATCATAATCTAATATCAGAGGTCCCTAACTGATGGCCTACTGCCATAATCTGGCTTCCAGATGTGTTTTTAAAACATTTGAACTAGTTGCTGAAATTTAGAAATACGGAGATTTCACAAGAAAGTACAGATTTCTGGTGGCTCTTGGGAGATTTGAAGAACTAGCAATTCTAGGCTCTCGCTCCTGGATGACAACAGCTGGGTGAGGCTAGAGTTGGCAAATAAAATACAGGATACCTAGTTAAATTAGAGTTTCAGTAAACAACGAATAATGTTTTAATATAAGTACGTCGCATGCAATATTTGGGACACACTTTACTAAGGCAATAGAGGTTTATCCCTTGTTTATCTGAAATTCAAATTTAACTGGGAACCCTGTATTTTTTGTTGGCTAAATCTCACAAGCCTATCTGAGGGCAAGCAATGATTTCTCACCATAGATGGGGAACAGTTTGCTGCAGGCTCACTGAGCCCTCTTCACTTCCCTATGTGGCCTGCAGGACTTGTAAACCTTTGAGGTTTCCACCACTGTCTTAAACTAAAGAACTGAGTCTCTCATAGTATTTCAGCCTTCAGTTCTACAAACGGAGTATGATTATCTTAGCCAAAATCATCCCACAAAAGTACCTGGTCACATGTTAGGGTCCTTGTGCCTTGGGCTCTACCTGCCCTTTCAAGGATCTCAGAAGTGGCCGCTAGATTAGGGTCTCAGCCTCTGTCTATTCTGATCCTCTTCCAGTCTTTACAATGGCTATCCTGCCAGGATAAAAAAAACAGTGTGGGGTCCTAGTTTTAGACCAGTGAGAAACCTTTAAATCTTGAGGGTTTCCTTTTAAGCCAGTAATTATGCCTCTGTGAGTAGATTCTAAACCTAGGCTCTAGGAAAAAATGCTACGGGGAAAAAAGTACTTATGGTATTAATATTCACAATTGCTAAAATTTGGAGCCAATCATAGTATGTAACAATAGGGGAAGAGACAAATAAATTGTGGTACATCTCCCCAGGGGGCTAGTTTATGCCTACTAATCCCATTTGCGAAGTGTTTAGAATCATATGGAAAATACCAGAGTTAAGTAAGTCAAAAGAAGTCCCAATGGGAAATTGTATGTAGAGTATTACCATAATATGTAAAGAATCATATGCACAGAATAAAGAACAACTGGATAGAAATACATCAAAATGATATATTGTTGGTTGTCTGTGGTTACTGGAGCTATGGGGCATGTTTTCCTTTTCTATTTTTTTCTTCACTTTCCTTTTTTTTCTAATTTTCCTGTAAAGAGTGTGTATCATATTTATTTTTGCAACCACATTCTGAATTTCTAGGAATTGTTTGATTTTTTAAAAATGTCTATTATAAGATACTTAACTTGGACCTTCCTGTCTCAATTTTGTCTGAGGTCTGATGACAGTAGATATCAGAAGCCACAGTGAATTATAAGGTAGACCACCATGAAGGTTTTGCAAAAAGTAGGTGGCCAAACATTTGTTAGATAATTCTTAAATCCCTTACATACATTGTAGATATATAGAGTTGAGAAAAGAGTTTAGGAAAGAGTTTGTGGAGAGGATATTTTGGAAACCCCTTCTCCTACTCTGGGAAAGGGGTCAGAGTTTTCTGCCCACCACCTTAAACTGGGTTTGAAGCTTCACTAAGACCATTAAGAGAGTTGCATATACATGTCTATTGGTTGGATGGATGCAGGAGACTAATGTCCAACTCCCATATGAGAATATATAAAAGCAAATGTGGGCTGGTTCAGTGCCTCAGTGGTGGAGGAAAGGAGAGATGTCTGCATGAGTGATCTGCATTTTCTGAGTTTGTCAGGGTAGAGGGATCAGGAATGTTGTCTGTGGATGGATGAGGTCCACACACAGCAGAGAGGACCAGCATCGAGTGATCATAAATCCTGCCTAATAGGGCTTTCTACAGAGCTAAAGAAGCCTCAGGACAAAGAAAATATAGCCAAGGATTTCTTGTGCCTGCAGGAGGAGAAAGCTATGAATCAGAAAAGATTGTATCATGGGACCTGTGGGACAAAGGGTTCCAAAGAACCTACAAGAGCATCCATTAAAGAGCAGGCTTTAAACATTGGTCGTGTCCAGAGAGCACTTGACACCAGATTGTGACGGCTCCAGACAAATCAGAACTTTGCATTTTCCCCTAATTTTCCTCCTTTCTATTTTACAACTTTGGAGGGCTCAGAAACCAGAGGCAGCAAAATAACACGGGGAAAAGAGTTGGGACAGAAAAGACAATAATGACCACCTTCCTAGGAGGAGGTGGAGTAGCCGTATGTTTGATTCACATTGGAAGAGTTGAGTATTACCTGCGACTGGGCATTTTAAGTACAGAAGTAAGGCTGTTTTGTGACTTGAAATGACCAAAGGTAGCAGACACTGAAGATGGCCTGCACATCTTTTCTTGGTTCTCACTACATCCGTGCATAATGACTTGATAGCTTCCAAGTAGAAGCACCTGCAACTCTTTACCTAAAGACTTTTTCTGATGCTGATAACTTTCTTCACCTGTGAGCTGGGTGGGCTAGTATTGCCAGGTAGTTGATACTCATCCACTTCACTCCCATGAGCAGCCCTCATCAGTGACTAACTGATGGGAAATGATGGAAAACTCCCAGCTTACTGGCCTCTCGGATGGGATAAACTCAAGGTATGTGTTACTTTGTTATTCAGTGTTTCCCAGTAGGATTGAGCTCCAGGTGACTTTTGCAGTTACCTGCTCCATATAACATCCTTTATTACTTCCTTCCCTTTCCTATTTCATTGTCCCACCCTTCTACCAGTGCTTCTGGGAATTGCCTTGCAAATAACTACTTTCATTAAATCCATGTTTCAGAGTCTGCTTCTTGGGAAAGCTAACTTACAACAGGTGGCACCAGAAGTGGTCTTAGTATATAGGCTCTCAGGATAGGATTTTGGAATTGAATCACTGATGGCCAGGTGGTAAAAACTACCCTATTCCTGGTGGAGCCTGGGGTGAGGATCATTTCTGGCATATTGTCACATCAAAATTACTAAAACTCTCATTTATAGAGATTTGAGATTCAAGACACGTACAGGGAGATACCAGAGTTCATGCAATGTCTCTAGTACTTGAGTGATATGGAGACAGTGGTAATTATAAGATTTGAGGTATCGTTGGCTGTTAATTGCCAATGAAATGTTGAAAAAAGAAAATAAAAGGCTCAGTTCACCTAACTATCAACCCAAGGAATAATCATAACCTCCATGGCAGCATTGAAAGAGATACTTCAGACTCAGGGACTAATAGTGAGAGAAGCAGAGAAACAAAGAAGGTTGACTTAATAGTACTAGAAAATTTTCTAGGCTAACATCAGAATCCTGATAGGGAAGTAGTGGGGCACTGAGTCGTGGGGTGGGGATATTTGGGTTGAATGCACCTAAAAATATTGAATTCCAAGATTCTCCTGAATGTTATGAGCCAACACAAATGACCTCTTCCACTTAATAAAGGAGAATGGCTTCTTAAGGTCTGAATATCATGCAAAGACTTCACCTGCAGCCAAGTTTTCACAAGATGATGCTTTCCTTCCTCTAAATCTGTGTTTGAATCCCCTCATTTCTTCCAAACCAGTAACTAGGGCCAAATCTTATCAGGGAAGTATTGGCTCAACAAAGAAGTAATGACCTGTATAGAGTGGTACTGTCCCTGCTGTGGAATGAGATGATTTATTAAAAGAGCTACAGATCTAGCTAACATATGTTGACAAGAACTGGGAGAACATATCTGAGAAAAGATTTTAATAGTACTGGACCCCAGGTAATGCAGAATATAAAATAGGTTAAAATCTATTGAGATGGGGGCACCCTCCCATGACTCAGGACTCACAGGAAGGAAAATTGGATCCTATCTCATTCCATTTCTGGCATTGCTCTTTGAAGTTTAGAAACAACAGTGGCTTACAGAAATGAGGTAGTGCTGTGGAACTGCCTTAGAAAAGTATTGATAAAGTCGTCAAAAGTCTCAGAGAATAGAAATGTTAGAATTGATTAATGGTGATAGGCCAGAGAACACACAGTTGACTATGGGCTTTGGCAGATCCCACATGATACATTCTTCCCAAAAGCAGTGTGAATACATCAGTGAAGGGGACACATGCATTGTTGAAAAGCTAGTAGTAGAATGCTATGGATCTAGGCTTCTGATGTCAGTGAGGATGATAGGAAGGTGGTGGTACTTAACAGTCAGAACCAAGGCGAACTACGGTATGAGGGAGCATAGATAGAATTGGCAAACATAGAGCCTCGACTGACAGGAATTTATGGATTTGGCTAGTAGATCATGATGACCCTAAGTTTGAGATAGTTGAGCAGCAATAGAGGGTACTATTTGCCTTTTATGACAGAAGAGATCAAGGACAAGGAAGAGGAGGTTAAAATCATTCATCATAATAAAAATTATAATTCTTTTCCTATGTTCCAGACTTGACCCAGTTCTCAAGCCCAGAGCCCATAGAGTGAAAGGGAGGCTGGTTCCTTTGGGAAAAGACTATAATCCCATAGCATTACTTAGCAATTACCTCAATACTTCTATGACCATTTTCCAGAATAACTTGGCTTCAGGAAAAGGCAATACCCAAATAATTTGATGATTGTTGGAGACAACGTCTAAGCTAACATTGATTTGGGGGCCCCAAAATATCATCCTCCCCTCTTTAAAATGAGAGTATATGGAAGCTCATTAATAATGAAGTCTTATTGCAAGCTCATTTAGAAAAGACCTAGTTGGTCTATGGACCAAACTTCAGGTCATTTCCCTCATCTTTCAGTGCATAATTGGAATGGTTACTGTTAGCAGCCAGCATAACATTCACATTGGTTCCATGAACTGTGGAAAGGATTTATCATGGTAGGAAAGTAAAAGTGGAAGCACCTGAAAGTAACCCTACCCTGATTTTGACCAAGTAGTAAATCAGAAACAATACTGAACTTCAGGTAGGAAAGATTTGGCTATAATTAGTGCTACTTTCAAAGACTTAAACAATACAGAGGTTGTGGTACCCACCATATCTCCATTTAATTCACCAGCTCACTTCCTTCAAAAACCATGTTTATCAGGGCAAATAATGGTGGAATACCATAAAGATAACCAAAGGGTTACCTGAATTACAGTTGCTATGGGAGATATGGCATCTCTACTAAAATAGATCAATATTGCCTCTGGAACATGGAATATGGCTATAGATCTGAGAAGTGCATTTTACCCCCAATCTCTATCGAGGAAAAAGATCAAAAGTTTTCATTCATCTGGGATAGACAGCTGAATGCATTCATGATCTTGCCCTAGGGGTATGTTATCTACCTGCTTTGCCACAGTATAGTCCAAAAGGATAATAATTAATCAGACCTCAAAATAGTTCTTGAATTTGTTTTCTCTTATCTCACCCTATTACCACTCTCCTAGTTCACTCCTTTGTTGTAGATATTGCAAGATTCTCTCAGCTAATCCCCGTAAACTCTAGTCTCTCCCCTACTCTGGTGGTTCTCAACAGTGTCCCTTTGGGGGACATTGGGCAATGCTTGGAGACATTTTTGGTTATCACAATGGGGGTGTGCTACTGGTATCTAGTCTGTTTAATAGCATTCTACATTGCATAGGGCAGTCCCCCATGAGAAAGAACTGTCCAGCCCAAAATGTCAACAGTTCCAAGGTTAGGAAACAATACCCTGCTCAAGCTACTCTTATTACTGAAATCAAGTGTCAAGGACTGTGAAGAGTGTGAGATTTTACCCCTATTTGCAAGCTAATAAGTTAGGTCACCACAATTGTTTGGATCTTGTCAGAAGGCTCTAGAGTCAGAGAGAAAGGAATTTATTTCATGTGGCCCAGCAAACAGTGAGCAGCAGCATATGTGTATCAAGTCTTCTTACCTTCAATTCCACCAGAGTGATACAATGGGCCTGGATGAATGCTGCCTATGCAGTGGCTTTACTTCTCAGCTAGGGAACCCAGGAACCCAGCAGTTTTGGAGCAAACAACACTCATTAGAGCAAGAAGCAAACAAACCAGCCGCTTTTCTCCTGTGGGATGTGAGCGGTTACACAGTAGGTATACTGTAGTAACCTTGACTTACTTATTTGCCTATGTGACTAACTACAGAAGTTTCTCAGTATCTTAAGATAGGTAAGTCTTGCAATATGGTAGAACTAGCAAGAACATGGAAGGATGCTCAGAGACCATGGTGGATTGTCTTTACTCCACCGCTTTTACAATATAAGCTTAATATACTTCATCTGGTGATGTAAGACCCTTTGTGACTTGTCTTCTAACTTAACTTCTGCTTCTTAACCTGAACTTCAATCATTAATAATAATAACTTGAAGTTATGTTATTTTACCACCTTATACCTTTTTATTACTCTTTTTTCTCATCCTCATAACTCAGATAAATTATCCTTATCTTCCAGGATTCAGTTCAGGAAACTTCTACTCTAGGTAGCCTTTCTTAAACTTCCTGATTGGATTAAACATTTCTCTTCTGACTCTGGTAGTACTCAAAATCTAACTATTTCCATCATTTCATTGAATTTAAATTCTTTGAGGCAGGACTAGGTGCATTTATGGAATTCAAACAGTACCTGACATATGATGGTCATGTAAACATAGTTCCTCTTTATTTTTAAATTTATCATTGTTATTATTATTATTATTACCACTACTGCTATACTCAGTGGTATCCTCTTACCATTATATTCATCGTCTCCTCTTACTACATGAACTCATCCCATCCAATTTTCCTTATTTTCTATATACTCTTTTTCCACCCACCCACCCACACACAGTGTAGGAGAAATTTTGATAATTTCTAGCTAGAACTCAAGTGCCCCAAGGCCTGAGTTATCTCTCTATTACCACTATATATTTGCAGAGGAGATACGCAGAGAACAAGGCAAGCCTCTGCACCCTCTTGGATTCCAGCTTGGCCTTTGCCTCCCAAATCCTGACATGGATTAAACCGTGTAGAGAATTGCCTAGCCTTGTTCTCCAAGCATACTCCTGTGTCCTGGGGCATGGAATGCCCATGGAAGATGCTTGGACAGGCATTGAGTGGTCTAGGTCCCTCCTTGACTCCCTGTCTTACACTATTTCTGCCAGTTTCTCTCTTGCTACAGTGGAGACATGACTATTATACATAAGTCACTAAAGAGTGATGATGGAACAAATGATGATTGAAGAGTTATTTTATCAACACTTTATTTTCTTTTTGCTTGCAAGTTGATGTGTTCATTGCCTACAATTCTTTAAGAATTGCAAAATGGCACATTAATTCACTCTCCTAACTGCTGCATTAATTCAAAGTGCCATGCAGCACTGTGGAATTTTTAAATTGCTTTTAGTTTTTAATTCTGAGTTTGACTTAGCAAAAACTAAGAAGAAATTGGAAACTGATAGGCTATTAACAAATGAATATGTCCCCTGTGTGTATGCAATAAATTCAAATGCACAAAAACGATTGTAGATTTGGTGCAGATTATATTCTTTCTGATTTTGGTAGTACTGTAACTGATATAATGGGAGCACCATATTACTCTTCTCTTAGCATTTTAATTTTCTTAAAAGTCAATCTAAATTAATGCTGATGAGTGATACCATATGGGATGGGTTTATTCGCATTTTAATTCAGCCATGAAACAGCTTCAGCCAGATGTGCATTACATACCTTTCAAACCGACATCCATCCCCCGCCCTTTAACCAGAGAGAATGACATTGTTCAATGAATATGAGCTAACAAGCATTCTAGGTGCAGATTTTGTCTCTATTTTAAAGCTGCAATATAGATCATAGCTTTGAGGAATTGGACAAAGTTAAAAAAAGGGAAAAATTATAATAAAAAAGTGTGCAAGTACATTTTTTTCAAAGAACAGAACTTTTGCTCTGCTCTCCCTAAGACAAAACAATATCCACAACTGTCAGCACAAAATTTAATTGCATTGGCATTTGATGCAAATGTTCAATTTCCTCTTGAAAAGAATCTTTCTTATACAGTATGGAAGGTAAATTAGATTAAGAGAGACAACACAATTGCCCAAAATTTAGATATAAGTTTTATTTCCGTTACCAAAGCTAAATATTTCTGGAAACTTGGACCGAACATTTGGGCCTTCTTAGTCCCAAGCTGAATTGAAATGATACTGCTGTACTTTTGGAAGTAGCCAAATTAAACCCTCTACTTAATTCTTATCACTGTCATCCATTCATGCAAGGGCCTTCCTACAATATTTATTTCTCAATACTCCTTAAGGCAATAGCAGAAACAATGCACCTATTTAAGAATCTCTGAGATATCTTCTCAAAATATATAAATCCAACAAATTCCGTACTACTAGAATACCCACTACTTGTCAGATTCTGGTTATCATACAAAATTCCTGTGAGGTTAGGAATAATACCTCCCTCTTACAAATCAGAAAACAGGTTAAGAGGTTTAAGGCTATGTCCAAAGTAATGCAACTAATATATAGCAGATCCAGTTCAAATTAGTACAGTTGAGTTCTTTTATTATTTTTCTGAAATCTTTTATTTTGGTAAAATATAAATTTACTATTTTAACCATTTTAAGTGTACAGTTCTGTGGCATCAAGTACATTCAGATTGTTCTGCAATCATCACCACCATCCATCTCTGGAACTTTTTCAAGGTAGGAGGTACCTTTCCTACTTTGTCTTTCTTATCTTGATCATTCATTCATTCATTTATTCTTGATGCTACAACACTGAGTCAAAGTGGACATTGTCCCTGGGCTCATGGGGCTTCATTTTTCTGGAATTGATTCAGAATAATCCATCATTACATAAATATTGGTTAGCTCCTTATTTGTAAGACAGTGTAAGATACTTTGCAAGACCCTAGACATTCGAGTTTGGTAGATAGATATTAATTACAGTAATCACACAAATAAATATGAACCCTATACTGAGACAAGTGCTATGAAGGAATAGGATGTGCACTGGGGCCATGAGGCTATACAATAAAGGGATTGATTTAGCAGGTAGGTGGGTGTAGCTTCTCTGTTGAAATAATTTTTGAGCTGAGAGCTGAAGGAGAAGCATGTGAGGCAGGAGGGTGTGGATAGGAAGACCTGTAAAGAGAAGGTGCATGTGCAAAGGTACAAAGGAAGGAGGACAGAACATTCTAAGAAACTGAGAGAAAGTCTCAGAGGCTAGAGTCCACAGAGGGAGATTTCTGTGATGTGAACAGTTGCAGGTCAGACCACAAGGTGTCTTGAGATTCATGTTAAAGAGTTGGTCCTTTAAGGGAAAGGGGAAGTCAATGAAGTGTTTTAAACAACAGGGTAATATAATACATATGCCTATGTATAAATACCCCAATCAGATTGATGTCTCAAAGATGTCCAAGCTAAGGTTTCTATTATTCTCTTGGTCTTTTTCACCTAAGGCTGTGATATAGCTGCCATAAAGTCTCCATCCTGGCAGGAAGGTAAAAGAGGTAGAAGAAAGAAGACAGAAGGGCTGGCCCTGTGGCTTAGTGGTTAAGTTCATGCACTCTGCTTCAGCAGCCGAGGGTTTTGCTGGTTCGGATCCTGGGCATGGCCCAGCCACTACTCATCAGGCCATGCTGAGGCTGCATCCCACATAGCAAAACTAGACGAATATACAACTGGAATATACAACTACATATGGGGGGCTTTGGGGAGAAGAAGAAGAAAAAAAGATTAGCAACAGATGTTAACTCAGGGCCAATCTTTATTAAAAAAAAAAAAAAAAGAAAGAAGACAGAGTGACAACCTTATCAGGACGTCTAAGGATTTTCCAGATCTTCTAAGAGAATTCTTCTTTTGTCTCATTGACCAAGAGTGTCACATGATTTCTCCCACAAGAAAAGGAGTCTTGGAAGATGTGGTTTTTTAGCTCATTATCCTTTATAGTCAGGGAAGGCTAAGGAAAAGGAGATTGGAATTGGTGCTGAGACAGCCAAACTACAGTATCTACCACAATTTCCTAAAAAGTATTTGATTTTTTTCTAATTCTTTGTCTTCTTAATTTTCCTACCTACCTACACTTCCCCATACAATGCCAAGTGTTATCAAATTAATCTTTGTAAAGCATCACTTTGGTCATATACCACATTTCTCATTTACAACACGAAAAAACAATGCTTCTTAACCTAGCACTCAAGGATCTTTACAGCTTGGTCCCAAACTGCTTTTTAAATTTCATTTCCAACTATTCTCATATATAAATGCTCTACTCCAACCAATATCTGGCATGTTCTTGTCTCATATCCTGTGTTTTCCTAATTTAATTCTGTTTTACATAATCTTCACCCTACACGGAATTCCCTCTTCCTTCCTTTTATGCAGTCATCTCATATACATGCTCTATTTTAAATTCTGTCCGGCTCTTTCCTCCTCTTCCATCAGTAATTATCCCTGCCTTTTAATTCCTATATGTATTTACGTATTTGCCTTCTGTTTACACCTTGGTCGTCTTAATTATTTCATGCAGTCTACCAATTAGACTGCAGTTCTGTGAGGGCAAGGTCTATGACTTTTGACTTTTTTTGTGCCCTTATATGCATATTATATTATGTTACATTACACACAGCAGGAGCAGAACACATATTTGTGGGTTGATAGAGCATGTTGAAACAATTTCGAACAGGCAAATTATTTTTATTTCAAAATCTTTCCAGTAGTGCATCAGAGTTTAACTATCTCTACTGTAAAGAAATCTCTCTTTCGGTTTGACCAATTTTCTCTGTATGTGCCCCCAAATCAAGATAAACAGCTATATTATACTAGGTTATTTTAATATTAATTTACAACCATAAATGTTTACCTTTTCAAGATCTGATTGACTGCATACAAGATCAGTGTTTTGTATTTATATTGAATTTTCTTCTTCATATAGTCTTATTTCCTTAATCATTTGCACATTTGATAACAAAATTGACTATTATTACATATAAGAGCTTCACAAAACAGAATTCACCTCATGACCTCTTCTTATTGTGATTTAATGGTTTATATGGTATAAACTGACATAATTATGTTGGAAAATAGCAGAGACAAGCAAATTATATGATCTCATAATGTATACAGTGATCTGGGACCTGAGAATACATTTTTAGATTTATTTATATTTTGGGGGATACCTCCCAAAGACTGTTATGATGAATTGAATAACATTTCAGTGAAAATGTTTATAGTGTTTCAGAATAATAAGAGCATTTACTACTGGAGATTTTCAGACTAGACAAATTTAACTGGGGAGCCAAGAGGCAAGCAGATGAAGAAAAGAGCTTCTTGCCCATTCATTTTCCACTTGCCAGATTCATTTCAAATACAGCAACTGCTCTCTGGGTCAATTACAGGTGCCTGGAAATAAATGAAAAGAGATTATTTCTGTAACATTACAGTGTGATGAATTGTATCATGGACTAACACAGTGGGAGTGGTGTCAAACAGATATCTAGTTTGTAAAAGGAGTTATCTTGAAACAGGCATTTTCTGAAATAATTTGCTTAACACTATGTTATCCTCTACTCAACAAACAAAACATTTTCAATCTTATATTGAAAATGTGGTATTTTCAATCCAAATATTTGTAACAAATACAATTAAAATAAATTTTTGTTTGTTTATTATATTTTATTAGGTTTGGTGGTTAGTTTGTTTCATTGGCATACTAATTTCTGTGACTTATACAAAGGTTGCAGGATGTAGCTCATAAAATTCAGAATAAGATATCTGGGAGTGAATCTTATATCCATTACTTGTTAGTGTGGGTTAATTAATCTCTCTGAATCTTGGTTTACTTATTTATAATCACAGTGTGGCTATGAACATTACAAAAAATACCTGTTTACAAATAGATTGTATGTGTAATAATTGATGCTTAATAAATGTTAGAATGTTTTTCCGTAGCAACTCATGTTTCTAATGATCACCTCAGTGACCTGCATGGCCCAGTTTTAGCATCACTAAAAAACAAACAAAACCAGTACATAAAAAAGGCAACTGTAACGTAATACCGATTTATCTTGTCTCTCTCAAATAACTCCAATTTCAATCAAGTTCACGTCTCAGAAAAATACTTCGAAAAATCATCCTTTTGTCTTCTCCTTATTTGCTCACAGCATAACAGATTCTGATAAGCCTCTTGTTTTCACCCCTTCTCTCCAAAAAAATTGTCTGAACTTCAACTCATGAAGATTTTATGTCTCGATTTTCCTCCTGTCTCATTAATTTTGTGTCTCTTCACTCATCCCTTCAAGTCCCCATGTGACATTTGAGAGAATGGGCTGGTAAAGGCACATTTTCTTGAGGGATAGAAGAGGGTTAAGGGAGGAAAGAACAAAAAGAGAAGTAGAAGAACATTCACATTTCAATACATCGTGTTTTGGTCCTTGTCACAAGTGAATGGACTACATATTTTTAAATTACTTGAGGCAACAATGTTGGGTCTTGAGTTATCAACTTTTTCTTGAACCTCAAAATAGATTTTTCTTATAATTTAGATTTGAATACAAAGCTATTAATAAATTCTATTTCTTAGAAATTAAAAAGTTGTTTTTGAGATTTTTCATCACTACTTCATTGAGAAATGAAGGATATGCTTCTATACGGATTTCATTCTTTCTATTCTTTCCAACATTGCCATTCAAAAGTGTGTCCTGTCCAGATTTATTCTATTCATAAAAATTATAGAAAATTTCCCTCTTATTTTATATTTGGCATTTTGAAGTAGTGATTCAACAATCAGCAATCACTTCCTGAGCTCCAGATATAGGTTAGAGACTGAGTCATTTCCTGGAGATACAAAGTCAAACAAAATAGAAGCTCTATCCTTAAGGCAAGTGATAGTAAACTCCGTGTTATCCTAAGCTCTATGTAAGAGGGTGCACTTTATGAGAAATTGAAAGTCCTAGATGACTCATGATGATACATACCCAATTATATTGATTTGTGCCACATTCTGGTAGTAATGGGTGCTTCTTATGGGAAACACAAAATTAGAAGGATGAAAAAAATGTCCCTCTCCCCTCCAAAAAGCCAACTACATTTTGTCATATTTTTTTGGAGAGTTAAGATGTTGGGAAGGGACATAGTTGTCAGGGAGAAACTGAGGAATTTAGAAGGATGTTCTAAAAGGCAAGAATAATATAAACCAGGTAACTGGAAAAAAAGTTATGTTCAGTGGCTTCTAGGAGGTAGGAGCCAAACTAATGTTTCCTTGAGAGAGAAACATATACTTTCTGTGGCTGAAACACAGCTCTACATGAGTTGGAACTTATCTAAGAGAAAAAGCGAGTTAAGAAAGGAGAATACAGTTAATAGAATATTTAATTATGAAAATATTAGTGGCTGATTTTAAGGGTTCATCACTCATTCATTGATACGACAATTATTTATTGAGTATCTACCATGTGCCAGATATTGTGTCAGATGCTAAGAATACAGCAATAAGATGATAGAACCTTTCTGATCCTTGGGAGATTTCAGTCTAGAAATAAAGAAAATTGTGTACATTTATGATTTCTCTAAGTGTTCAATGTTTGCAAAATGTTCCGTGATAAGCAGGTTCTTGTGAAATACTCAATAAGACCTGAATGTCATTCAATAATTATTTGCTAAACAAAAGACACAGTTCCTGATCTGAAGAAACAAACAAAAACCTAATAGGAACTCACTTTTATTGAGCCCTTGCTGTGTGCTAAGCAGTGCTAAGAGATTTCTGTTGATTTTTTAAAAATTGAATCCTCGCTATAGCTCTGTGAAGTAAGTATTGTTGTTGTAGATGAGGAAACTAGGTTAGAGAAGTTAAATTGGTCTTAAGATGCTATAGCTACTAAGTGGCAGACTAAAATTTGAAAGGAACAGTCAGACTCCAGATTCTTCTCTTAACCACTATATTACACTCGATTCTACTGCCTCCCTGATTGGCAGGTTCCCAGGATATGAAAGTCTTGTATTCATTTAGTTTCTGTTGTTGGTACTGAGACTTGAATAGAACAATTTGAGAAGACTTGAATACAGGAACTGATTTAATCATCACATCAATTCTATGAAAGTTTTCTTAGAATGATTTATGCCAGACTTGGTTATCAGTCATCAAATGGAACAGAGAAAGATCTACTTTCTGAACTGGCATGTTGTCTCAATCAAAAATCACAAACCTACCACTCCCTGCCTGTCAGAGTTCCCAATATGAGTGGGAATTCTGGAATAAGGCCTTAAATTCTCAATGAAAAAAGAAATTTAGTTGTTTGGGGTTGTTTAAATCACTTATCAACTATTTTCCAATAATTCATTGAACAAATTCTACTCAGTATCCTGTTAATTAAATTCTTTGGATCATCTTTTACTTGTCAGGTACTGCTTTAGGGATTGGAAATGCCACAGTGAAAAGAGCATCCATGTTCACATGGAACTATATTCTGAGAGGGAGGGGTAAAGAGACAAAAATAAATTTATCTATCTATCTATCTATCTACCTATCTATCTAGTAGGTGATGATAAATGATAAGAAGAAAATTAAAGCAGAATGAGAGAAGAAAGGTGGAGGACAGTGCAGTTAAGAGGTGAATTAGGAAGGGCCTCTCAGATGAGGTGACATTTGAGGACATACTTGAGGTAATTGAGAGAGAGTTAGCTGTGAGGATATCTGAGAAGAGCCTTCACCCCAGGGAGACTTTGGGACAACTCTATGCTGAGTGTGAAAAAGGGATGAGGAAGGAGAAAGCAATAGAGTGTAAAGAGTGTGAGACGATTTGACTATTGCAAGTTTACACACGTGTGTACACACACACAACAGCGATTTTCATTTCCCTTTGGGATATTTGTCTAATTATATTCTCTATAATTACAATAAAATAATTGTTCCATAGAAAGACTTTATTCTTTCATCCACGTGTGTACACACACACAACAGCGATTTTCATTTCCCTTTGGGATATTTGTCTAATTATATTCTCTATAATTACAATAAAATAATTGTTCCATAGAAAGACTTTATTCTTTCATCCTAGTTAGAGGGTTGATTGGTCCCCCCACTTTTGGAAGCTGATTTGTAAGAAGTGCAGCATCCACTGGATTTTTCTTTTGTGGATGAGTCCTCCACAGTAATATGTGCTAGTTGTGAACACTTTATTTCTATATGCCTTTCTTTGTTCTTTTATTATATATTTTACCTCTTTTTATTATTTACTGATGTCTGTGGTTGCAGATTTTGCATTGTTCTATCTTTTAGATGAATAGGAGTAGATTTCTAAAGTCTAAGTCCGCTGAAAGGTGTTAAAACTTACAGTTTTTTAACCTGGAGGAATTTTTAAATGACCTGATAAGCCATTGCATCTTCAGACTGTTCTGGATAAATAAAATCCCTTTTAAACAAGTTCATTTTGCCAACCATAGCAAGATTCATCGCTAATAAACTAGTCCCAGATTAGAAAGTGAATGATATTTCAACTATTAGTTATGGCTAGTTTATGAATACAACCACCAGTAAATAGTCCTTCTTCTTTTAAAAAAAACATGTGGATGAGAACATATTTGATATGACAGAGGCACTTATTTTCCCAGATGCTATGCACTGAAGCTCATTAGAATATCATTTTAAGAAGTAAAAAGTGGGAAAACTACCTTGGTAAAGGAATATAAGTGTAAAGGAATGGTACAATTGGCATTTAAAACTATTACTAAATGACTTAGGAATCTTGTAAAATAATAATTCTTTCATTAAAATAGATAAAGTCAGAAGACCAATGCTACCATTTTGCTTATACTTGTGTTTGGATGGGCAAACAACCTTCAAAGCCTGGTTTTTAATTTATGATATGGATGATACTGAAACATGCAATCAGATTAGCCCCATTTATAGTAGTAAATCACAAGCATAAGGAGAGTGTAAATTTGCCAAATATATTAAAATAAGCCATGGAAGTGATTTCCTGCCTGTCTGAGTTGATTAATTTATTTGCATATACACATGCACCACACACGCACAGAACTGGTCCTTATTTCATGAGAAAGATGGCCCCATTTGGAACAGTGGTATTGCTGGTCAAAGTTTGAATTCTTTTGATACCAGATTTTATTATTCTGTTTGACTTTGTGAAACAAATGATAAAAACACCTTTTTCAAAAGAGTTAAGGTCAATGATCTTTTGTCTACTTCATTTGATTATGATTATGAATTTAGCACATCAAACAACACGTTAAAATTTAAAATTGTTCTGGAATTACTCTGATAGTCTTTTTTTTTTAGTGATCAAGGTGTTTTTGAACAAAAGTAACTACCAGCTATGTGCTTTTTTGTAGGTTGCTCTGGAGACATTTTATTTTTAATTAAACTTGTCTTAATCTACATGAAAACATACATATTTTATTACATAAAATTAACTGCATTCGAAAGAAGCTTGCCAGTTAGACGAACAATGGTAATGCAAAATTTTCTGTATGCAAGAAAAAAAAGTAAACCTTGCCTTTGGTATAGAGTTACTAATGAGTCATAGCTGTCCCTTAGCATTAAAATCTCCATCTGAAGGAATAAAACATAGATTAGAAAATAAAAATCAAAATAAGAGGATAATGAGATAAAAAGAAATGTATATCAGAGAATTGTAGGTAAAGCTTACCTGTGTCCTATTGAAAGATATAATAGATAAAATGAAGGTATTTTTAGAAAATGTTTTTGTTTCTTTTGAAAAGTAATGTTCCCATAGTAAATAATTCAAACTAACAAAATGCAAAGGTTAAAAGCAAGTAATCTTCCCACAACTGAGCTAGGTCTTCCAGATTCTCTCCCAGAGGCGATCCTTGCAACACTTTATTTGAGTACATAATTCTAGAAATGTTTCAAGCAAACGAAAGCAAATAAATGTATACAAATATGTGATTTAAACACCTAACAGATGCACACTTGCATTAGACAATGTTTTGTACCTTGAGTTACTTATTCATACGTCTTGGAGATAGTTCCATTCTTGCACTTAGAAATGTACTTCATTCTTTTTCATTTGCTTTGTTTTAATTTAATTTGTTTGGGTGGATAATAGAGGCAATATCACAGAATTCAAAAGTCACAAAATTATAAAACTTAAAGTTAGATGCCTGCCCTCCAGCCACACAGTCCTGTTCACTAACAACAGCCATTTGACCAATTTAACTATCTTTCCAGAGATTGCTAGATATTCCATTAGTTACAAACACATATAACACTCCCCCACCGCCACCACACACACATACTGAAGGTTGTATAAGATACAAACTGATCTGCACTTTAAAAATAGAACAAAACTAGTTGTCTTGGAGGTGATTCAATTTTTGTATATATAGAACTGCTAATATTTTTCCACAGCTGAATGATATTCCCAGGGTATAGATGTATCTGAAATTATTTACTCAGTCCCCTTTGATGGGCGTTTTAATTTTCCGTCTTTTATTATTATACACAAAGTTACAGTGCATACTATAAAACAGAGAACATATAAGAGTATACATTAGAATATACTCCTAGAAATGAAATTGCTGGAACAAAGGCTTGTGCAAATACTGTTTTCATACAAGGTATCAAATTGCTCTCCACAGTTGCTGCACCAATTTGCATTTCTACCAGAAAAGTATAAGGATGATTCTTTTCCCACATCCTTTACAACATCATCTTTAAAAACACTTCTAAAAAATTTTTTTTAAAGAAACTTGTTGAGGCTTTTATTTTTCTATTTCTCTGTGAGTGAGGCTGAGTATCTTTTCACATTTTTAGGTCAATTGCATTTCCATTTCTGTGAACTCTCCTCTTCTACTTTTCCCACGTTTCTATTGGACTGTTGGTCTTTTTCTTATAGATTTGGTGGAAATATTATATGCTGAATTAATTTACTGGGTGTCTATGATATAACTATATATATTTTTTCCAAGCGTGTCATGTGTTTTTTAACTTTGCTTTTTGTATTTTTTTCCAGTCACACATTTTTTATACTCTAAATTTACTAATCTTTATTTTATGGCTTCTGCTAGGGGTTTGGGTTATTTAATCATCAGAAATTTGATACAGGAATCCATTTTCCCCCCAGAGAGTAAGCCAGTTGTTCCCACACTATTTGCAGAGTAATTAATTTTTAATATAAATTTGAAATAACTTTATCATATTCTAAATTCTCAGATGTATTGGGTACTTTCTTTGGATTTCTATTTTATTCCTTTGAAATTTCAATCCTTTCATGAGCCAATGCCACATATATTTATTCTGCTGAATGATATTTAATATCTTTATTGTCTTTTCAGATTTCTTGACTCTTCTTGTATGTATATTTTTCCAGAAGAACTTTTGAATTGACTCATCTAGTTTTAAAAAAGCATAAATAGTCAGATATAGATATGAATACAGACATAATAGACACTGATATTTGGGAGTATTCATTATATTTATTGATTAACTTGGGAAGCATTGACAATTTTCGGATTTTGAGTGTTTCTATCCAAGAATAAGGTATGCTTTTCCTTTTTTATCTGTTCATGTTCTAAAGAAGTGTTTTAAAGTTTTTGTTATAGATATTTTTAAACAAAATTCTTGTTTAGTCTCAGATATTTTATCTTTTTGGTGTCATTTTAGACAGTTTTTTAAAATCACATTCTGTAATTGATTGATTTTATGTATTTGCAAATCATCAATGCTACATTATTAGATTATTTATTATTATTATTTGTAATGGTATTTATTATTTCTATTATTAGTGGTGGTGGTCCTAGTCATAGTAATGATAAAAATGTTGATTCTCTTAGTTTTTCTAAGAAATCTAATAATAATATTTGCAAATAATGGTAATCTTTATCCTTTTCTGTTTACTGTTATCCTTTCACATATATACATATATATATATAATTATTTGTTTATATATTTCCTATTTGGCTTAAGAATTGTTTGAGAGACTTTAAAGCATTCCTTGTATGCTTATTTATGTCTGGGTGTTATTCATTTCTACTTTAATTGCATTTTGTTCAGAGGATATTGTTAGTAGTATTTTGAAACATATGGAGAGTTTTGTGGGGCTTAATATACGGCCATTTTTACAAATGATCTTGGGTAAGCTGAAAAGAGAGTGTATTCCTTGTTTTCAGATCTAACTTATAGAGTATGCTGTTTAGGCCTTTACAAATTTGCTTAGTTTTGTTCACATGATCTGTCACATAGTGAAAAAATACTCAGTATTATCTTTTCCATTATTTTTTCTTTTATCTCCTGATGTTCTTGTGTAAAAAGTTGATGCTATGTTATTTGGTGCATAAATACTTCTAAATTGTAGAACTCACTACTGATGGAATTCTTTAGCAATAGAAATTACCTTTTTTTTGGTCTCCTTTAATGCTCCTTTTCTTTGAATTCACCTTTTCAGATAGGAAGGTTAAATCACATACCTTCTTTTTGTAATAATTATCTTATATAACTCTGCCCATATTTTTATCTTTTTTGCATCTATGTTTAAAATATTTTGTGATTTGCTCTGAGAATTTTTTTCATTTTAAAAATACATTTTCCCTATTTGCACTTATTGATGTAAGTATTTCTAGTCTCAGAGACATATTTTATGTAATACTTTCTGAGTCGATTGCTTCTTTTTGAGTCTTTCACTCTAAGGAATACATTTTTGTCTGTGATTTCTTTTATATGTCGCCATAGATTTTGTTCTAATGATTACTTTTATAATTATACCTTTTCTTCACTGCGACACAAAGGTTAGTCTGTGACCTAGTGCTGATTTGCAAACCGTTGGTTAATGACCTATACTGAGATGAGTATAGAAATT
The DNA here is from genome assembly GCF_021613505.1 of Equus quagga. NCBI lineage: Eukaryota > Metazoa > Chordata > Mammalia > Perissodactyla > Equidae > Equus > Equus quagga. Next base: position 113,038,700 of record NC_060273.1, on the reverse strand, counting down.
GTGAATGTGCTTTTAGAAACTTATAGGAATTGATGTTGATGCAACATCCAAGCATGTGATCAGTTGACAAGCACTGATGAACAAGACTGGATGGACCAGTTAGGATGTTATTGTGCCCATGTGATAAGTCACAGGTAGCAAGGCATGCATACTAGTTGAGCTCACTAAGACCATGATATAATGTATAATATCTTATGGTTAATTTGTCAATGGTAATGAGTGTATAACAAAACTGAGGAAAATGTATGGATTATCAACAAAAGTTAGACGTTAGAACAGAGTTTCTCCAGATAGTTATTGTATGTTACATAATTTAACAACCGTTGCCAATGAAGTAGGAGATAATATTGGTATTGTGCATCTGCAAAAATTGTCATCAAATCCCTTAAACATTTGAATTCTATTTTCAATCAAAAAAATCCTGATAGGAAATTCATGCAACCATTTTTATTAGATATCTTTTATTATTGAAAGATAATTTAAATTTAGCTTTTACATCATAGAGTAAATAGTTGGCCTGACTATGATGATGAATTGAAGATAAAGTTTAAAAATAAACAATGAATAAATAAAAATTTATAAAAATAAATTTATGGAGATTCTTTTAAATTCATTTTTAAATTATAAAAATAAATTTAAAAAATTTAAACATATGAAGCATCACCTATCTCATTTTAGAAAGAAGGTAAAAATTAATATTCTGAATTTCTTAACATGGCTTTAAAATATCTTCTTTCCTTCAGTCAATGCAAATTTTAAGACTGGCTTCTCTACTATGAACACTAGTAAAATAAAACATAAAAACAGTTTAAATATACATTATCCATTGTGAGTAACATTATTGTCCATCCAAACTAGATGAGTTAAGGAAGCACACAAATTTGTCATATTAAATGTCATATTAAAACTTTAAATATTGATAAATATAGTGTTTGTTTAAAGTGTGCATTTAATATGGTGCTCCATCGAGAAGCACACAATTAAGCCATATTTACAGGAAGCACTCTGTGAGTGTGGTGGGGTATAATGAGAAGTCCAATTCCTTTTCTTTTCTGACTGCCAATAGCTTTTAAGCTTTCCCCAACCTTTTCCCCTTGTGCCCCACATCTAGGCAAGCTGATAAGAAAGTCTAATGTTCTCTCCTTTGGCACTGGCAGGAGATTCAAACCATGCAAACCCCTGCCTGTGTGCAGGAAGTCTCATCCTTGGCCTATCTTTGAACCACAGTAAAGCTCAGAGCCAGTCTCTTTGCTCTCTCAGGCCATTTCAGACCTACCAGGAGCTTGTCCTGTTGTCCCCAGACAACTCAATTATGAAAATAATAAAACTTCTCACATCCTTTTGTATATGTGGCATCATCAGCCTTGACATCTGAACCAAATTTTGGGTGAGGTCCATCTGCCTCTGCAGATGACCATAGGACAGGAATAGAGAGATAATTCCCACTGTGGATGAACTAGCCTTGAGCATCCCAGCTGACAGCGAAAATATGAAGCCTGAATGATCTTACTCACACACTCAATTCTGCAACATTAGAAGAATTAATGACAGCCTAGTTTATATCCCTGGATAACTCTCTGCTCCTCATTATTGTTGTTATCATTATTTTTATAATTTCACTAATTCCAAAGGAAAGAAAAAGAATCTATGCAAAGATACTATAAGAAGAAGAAGGCAAGAAACGAAACAAACAACCAGAAAATTGTCACCATATAAGAGACTAAAATTTTGGCCAAATGTATGCCCATAAACTTTTCAAAACAAGAAATCAATTATCTCAATAACAAAGAGAAAAAGCAGAGATGTGATTGTTTAGCTCACCCTATTTTTATTCTTCCAAATGAAGCCTTGGTGATTTTATATCCTATTATCTACTATTACCCACTAAGTAAATGTGCCAGCGTACACCCAGATGTGCAGCAATAGGCATTTTCTCTCCACATCCTCCCACACCCCTTCTATCTTCCCTGTTTATCAGTCTTTCTTCTTGTTTCTGTTTTGATGTTTCAGTTGTCTCTTCGAGTTATCAGGGTTGGAAATGATGTCTATGTCCTTTACTCCTTTCACTGCATTTTGGGATTTCAGTGAAGGGAAGCAGAGGAAGATAACTATTTTCTACCATTTTTATTTAGAAGCCCAATCCCTCTACCTCATTCATTTTTTTTATAGTATCATTTTATTATAGTGTAGGGTATAGTGTGACTTATTTGATTATTACCCTATTGGTGCACGTTAATGTTGTTCCTATCCTCTCTTCTAACAAAAGAAAATGAAGCAAGCATATTATTTAGCTTTATAGCACATATAGCTTTATGCATATTTGTTAATATGTAGGAATAAACTCTGAAAAATAGAATTTCTTAATCAACAGTATACATGTTTTATATTTTAGGAGTTATTGTCAAATTGTTTTCCAGAAAAATTGTTCCAATTTACACTCAGATCATAAGATTCCAGAGTCTCTGGAGAGATTTATTTGTTTTAAATAAGTGCCTAGGGTTCTTGAAATCAGGGCTGGAAGAAGCTTCAGAGGGAGATTTGGAGCCTCTTCCTTATGTTCACATATGTTCGCTGGAGTCATTAGTGGAAAAATGAGACATGACAATTTTTGTACCCCAGACTTTGTTGTACTGGTTACAAAAGCAAAGGAATGACATAGAATGATTTATATTTTTAAAAGAACACTATGGTTTGCTGTGTGGAGAATGACTTGGAGAACACGAGCAGTGCAAACAATACATAAAGGTGGCTTGGGCTAAGGTAGATATTGGAAAGACAATGAATACGAGGTATTTTATTGCTTATTTATCCTTTACAGATACGGACTGAGTGCTTTCCTTTAGCTTACTTAATTCATATAACTCTATGGAATATTCTTACTAAACTCAATTTTCAGATGAGTAAACTGAATCTCAAAGAAACTATGGAACTTTCCCAAGATCATTTAATAAAAGCTTGAGCTGAATTTTGACCTTCAATCAGTCTGACCACGAGTTTTGTTCTATTTTGTGTTTATTTTAGAATCTCAAAGCTGATTATTTAAAACAACACAGAACAAACAAAAAACCTGTATTGTGGAGGAGGGAGATGTGCACACAAATCATGCAGTGCAACCAGTATAAACACTGAACCATTTCAGTGTGGATTTCTACGCAATCTCTTTCTGTGTTTTGTTTTTTTCCCCTGTGTAAATAAGTGTCGTTTCTCTCATATCAATTTTATAACCTCAATTTTCACCTACAATTTTAATATAAGCACTTTTCTATGTCATTACAAATTTGTTAAGAAGCTCAACAAGTGAATATATATATATATATATATTTAAGGCAATGACATGAAAAAAACCCTTGAAATGAAGAGAGAATTAAATCTACGTATCAAAAGGCAAAATTAAATGTTAAGAAATGTTGACTCAGAAAGATCATCAACAATATTGATATATTCTATGTATGTTATTGCAATTGAAGTGAAAACAAAGGCCAACAAAGAATCTAGGGCCCTATAAAGAGGAAAAATGCCCAGTTAGCTTTAGGTTTTTAAATAGAAATATTCAATGACATAAGACAACTGGGGTATGTTTGAATGAAGGTATAACTCACAACAGAACAAAATTATTTTAAGCCACTATGTCACTCAAGTTCAGAAACAATTGATATACATTCTCAACCATGAAAGAACTCATGTAATAATGCACTCAAGACTCCTTTTCAAAGGGAATTCTAATGAGAGATGAATTTAAATGAAGAAGTCAGTGATGAAGTCTTGGAAAAAGGACTGGTAGTAAACAGTGAATTTACTTAAGTCTAAACAACTGTGGGAAAAATGGTTATAAAATAGAATGTAAATGCAATAATCCTCAACGATCATGGAACTAATAGACATTGAGATGGGGAAATTTTGGATGACAGTATGAGAGTGTCAATTATCTAATAAGTCATGAAAGAAAGTCAATATATACTATCCACATTTGAAATATATAATACAAATGCATGATTTTGTCCTCTCAATTTTTATTTCTCTTCTAAATAGAGAAAGTTTTATTTTTAGAAGATAGTATGTCTTATGGGATTTAGCATTTCCTGCAGTTTCACTTCAAAATATTTCTTTCTGCTCCATTCAAGTAAAATTATATTATCTTAATTTTAATTTAATTAACTTTAAATTTAATTTACTCTTAATTTTAAAATAACATATAATGTGGTCCCATTATTTATAAAATTATTTCTATTTTTGTATCTATTTATCTATATACATACCCCTCTGGAATTTTTTGACAATTTTATCTTGTGTGTGTGTGAATGGCTTATTTTGCATAATTAAAAAAAATAAGTCTTCGTTGGAATTCTCTCTTATATTGACTTTTTATAATGAATTGTATTATTTTCCAAAAATGCTATTATTTTTTTAAAACTGGTATTGTACGTTTAAAAGATTGAAAGCAGAATTTTTAGTTATTGCATAGTCATCTTCAAAAGGATGAACCATGTTTTATTTAACCATTTGACTATAGCATATACAGTTTATGTTATTTCCATTTTTCATGCATTTATTCGTTCATTCAAGAATTATTTTAGTATAGTTGGAGAAACAGTCATTGTAGTAGTCAGCTATTGTCACAATAACACTGTATGACGACCCATCTCCAAAGTGACAGATTTAAAACCAAACCATTACTTTTTTCACTCACAAATCTCTGGTTTGGCTCTGACTCTGCTGAAGTTGACTACAAGATACAGAGTGGGTGCAGCTCTGCTCCAGGCGTTTCTCGTTCTCTGGCTATCCAGTGCACATTCTTTTCATGGTAAGTGACAGAAGGGCAAGAGCAAGACAGTAAGTGGAATACGTGATGCTTCTTAAGGTCTTGGCTCAGACATGGCCCATGTTCCGTAGTTAAACAATTCACATGACCCATCCCAACATCAATAGAGCAGGAAAATATACTCTGCATCAAGGGGGAGGGTCATAAATATTTGCTGGAAAATAATCCAGTGTATCACTATCATTAGTCAAATATTCAAACCAATGAACATGTAACTATAGATCAGGTCTATGTTTATATTATCTATTCTGGGGTTAAGAGGATGTCTTCTGGAATTGGCATATGGCTGACAATAAATAGGATTTCATTAGGCAAATAGGGAGGGGAAGGGAAAGAGTGTTTAGCCAAATGGAACATTATCCAAAGAGACTCATTCATGAAAGGAGCATAATGTGTTGAAGGGACGTGCTTCAGTGTAGTTAGAGCATGGTGAGAGAAAGTGACAAAATGAGTTTGTCAACTTTCTGGGAGAGAAAAATATTAATCCTTAGAAAGCCGATTTGCCAAATGACCAATTTGTTGAAAGGTAGTTTACTGAAAATCAATATTTACCCAATAATCTAGTCACTAGTTTTAAAATCTCAAGCAGAGTTCATAGCAATTCCTGTTACATGATGGCTTCTGTAAAATTTGAGGATGTTTTTAATACTTTATTTTTAATTTATTACTTTTGTTTTGCTAAGACTGGCCAAAGTTTAATGTATTCATTTTATTTTCTTCACTTTGGGCCTTTGACTTCGGAAAATGAAAATATCTTATCTACTTTTAATTTTAACATCTATATGTTTTGAACAGCAATGATATTTTTTCCTCAAATCTCAGAGTTTCTTCTAATAAATTTGTAACCCAGTCTTTTCTTAAAACATAGTTTAGTTCATATATATCTTGACATACTTGATAAAATGAATATTTTACATTACATTATTTTGAAAATGTAACACTTACTAAGTGTCCAAAATGTGAAAACTGCTCAATGGATATACTTCATCTAAACTGTACTGAGAATCCATAGTGAACTGATGTTGGGGAAACTAAAGGTAAATTAAAACACCCCTAAAACTTTGAAAAAAAAAGTCTTGAAAGACCATTGACTTTATTCCATGAAGAGAAATATATAAAACTTTACAGATAATTAATGGAAGCACATTTTAAATTTGGGGAGATATGTTTGTGTGTATGTATGTGTGCATGTGCATCTGTGTATGCATGCATTAAGTGAATCTTTAATAACTCTTTTTCAGTTTCAATATTTAAAATACACATTTTCCATTTCACACAAGATTTAACCCTACCATCTTTTGTTTGCGTATTATGAATGCATGATTGGCAGCACGCACTAGATCCTAGTTTATCTTTGCTTTATAAATGAGTCCCAAGACTAAGGTTGCTTTCAGATTTGATTTAGTTTCATGAGGCTCCTTAGTCGTTTATCGTTAAAAGATAATGCTCCAGTGTTAGCATTCAGACACCCAAAATTAACATCAATATACCCCCAAATATCTCCCCCAAATAAAACCGCTAGTCAATGATCCTACAAACTGAAAGAACATCAACAAAAAGCAATCCCAATTTATAAATTTCTTCCTTTTGTTCCTTTCTTACCCAGTCTGTCATTCCTTTGGAACTCTTTACTTGTGGCGGAATCCACTGCCTCTACTCTTGGTGATGACAAGAACCCTGGGAACCACGGATATAGAAATATGACTCTTCTAAAACAGGAAATGAATCCCATGACCTATGAGTTACCATATAGTCTTTAGATCTGATTTAGTCACACTTTTTTTCACCCCTATTTTCTTCTCCTAGGCACACTGTAGCTTAAATTTTTCTTTTTTTTTTTTTTTTTTTTGAGAATCCATCCCTTCTCAGTGACTCATGCCTCTACGTGGTCTCTTGCTATATACCAGGCACAAGTATGCCTTTCTCTGGCTGTTCTTGGAGTCTTGCTTATGCCGCTAAAACAGGAAGTATTCTCACTGCTCAGCAGTTGTATCCTGCTGCCTTATCTTACTTCATGACTATTTCAGACAGGACTTCTAGCTAGCCCATGATGTTTTATCCCTTTAAACACGAGGTGAACTTCTTTAGCTGCTTTTCTATACCATCGCATTCCTCCTCCTCACCATCTCTGCTTTTGAAATAATAAGTTCATATGTTTTTATGACTACAAGGAGGATGATATAAAAGAATATTGCAAATTGACATTTTATTGCATATCACATCTTTTTACAAGTATGTTTTAAAAACAAATTTTCTTATTTTTAGCCTGAGTTCATAACATGTCTATTTAAACATTTAAAACAACAGGTATTTTACAGACATCATATTCTTCCGAGTGTTCCCTGGGCCCAAATTTGCAACCTAATCACTTGCTGACGACCTTTACTCAAACAGAACAACTCCTTAACTTTGAGATTTTTCTATCAGATCTTCCTGTCTAGGTAAGCCCAGATACATATGCATGCATATACATATATTACGTATATATTTTTAACATGTTTGGTATTTATATTAAATCAATGTACTTGAAAAAATGCTGCAATTATTAAGAAATCCTTACCTCCCTTTAAAATGCAGACTCTCCTCCTCCTACCATTGTATAAATGATTTGATAAAGCAAAAGGCCCCTAGTGTTTGGCCTGCCATTCATTCATTCCCAGTCAGAGTGGCTGGGAAGCAAACATCTGTTTGAAATGTGGTTTGTTTTCTTGTTGTTTACCTTTCTTGACTTTGCTACAATGTTTTCTGAAGACCATGAACGGTAACATAGCTCAGTCGTTTTTTTCTTTTCCAATAGTTATAATTATTGTTTCTTTAATTAAATCTCCACAAACTATGAAGTATTGACTGACTTGCAGTTATTGGATTTGTGTTTCTTGTCTACCCAGAACTCACATTTCCGAATCACAGAGCAGGCTGCATTTCCTCTGCATTTCCCTCCCTTCACTATATCTTACTTTCCAAACCAATATAAAAACTATGAAGAAATCTATAATCCTAACACAATATATTTGAATTTCTTTTTTATATAGAAAAATATGGATTTAAAATTTATTTTTATATTTGTTTTCATTTTTTTCCTATAATGATGATTTTCTCAAGGGATCTGTTGGTATCAAAGCCCTTAATAAAATCCTTTTACTCACATTTCCAATTTCCTATAGATTTTTATTACCTTAAAGCCTATTTTAGTGTCTCTCACTTTCATAAAACACTTTGCTCATTTCTTACATCCCACTCTCTGTGCTAAGTTCATGCTCTCTTCAGTCATGTGTATATATTCAGTTTTTCATTAGAATTTATAAGGCAGCATGCACTGCAGAACCAGTATTTTTTGTTTTAGATATAGATACATTTATCATAAAGCTTTATCAGTTTCATTAGTCCTTTTTCAAGTTTGGATTTATTTGATTGTTAAATTTCTCCACATAAGTTCTTCTTAAATTTTATTGTGCTTCAAAACTATTGTAATAATCCAGTTCATTTTCTGCATTATTTGAAACTAAATTATATTTGAATCTATATTTTCATATAAAAATCATATTATTTTGTAACTGTTTTTTAGACTTAATCTTGATGTACAATTTTTCCCTTACATTATTTAGGCTCACTAAACAATCATCCTCTTTGTTAAGATATTTTTCTTTCCAGTCGACATCAGCCTGAGTAAATTACACAATTTTATTATGCCTCATTATTAAACAGGACATCATTTCAGCTATTATAAAACTTTTTTGATATTTTGCTAGCTAGCTACAAGTTTTTGTGGGAATATTTCTTATTTATGTCAGTGATAATTTAAAAAATATATTACATGAAATTCTTTTTGTGTATTAAAATCTTGCTCAGTTTCTCTATTAGGTAAATACATATTGATACTTTTTCTAACACTGAGAGTCATATTTATTCAATTTTGGAAGACATTTCATTGTCTCCTGGTTTGCATTGTTGATAATTATGAATCTGCTGTCAAGCTAATTCTCATTTCTTTTCTGGCTGAATGGCTGTTTAACGTTCCATTCTTTAATTTTGGTGTTCCACAATTGCACCACTGGGTGTTTAGGTGATTTTTAAAAAATTTATCCTGTTTCAAGTTTCTGTACTACATTAATTTTAGGACTTATATATTTAATCAATTATAGAAATTTCTTAGTTAATATATTTTTAAATATTGCAACTAATCTGTTATCTCTATACTCTTCGCTTACACTTAAATTGAGTGCACATCGCAAATTTTCTCATTCTATCCTCTTTGTCTTAAACCCTCTATTTTACTATTTTTATAATTTATATCTTTGTGCTGCATTCTGTGCAATTTTAAAGATCTATTTTGTAATTCACTAATGTTCTTTTCTGTAACATCTAATGATATTTAATTGCCCACTGAGATTATTTTAAATAAACAAACTAGCTAATTTTTAAATACTATACTTTATTTTTTAAAGAAGTTTTAGGTTGAGCAGACGGTAAAGAGAGTTCCCGTATGCTCCCTCTGCGCTGCCCAGTTTCCTTTATCGTTGACATTTTGCATGAATGTAGTACATTTGTTACAGTTGCCGAACCAATATCTATACATTATTATTAACTAAAATCCATAGTTTACATTAGCATTTACCCTTTGTATTGTACAGTAGTATGGATTTTGACAAATGCATAATGTCATTATCCACTATTAGAGTACATGTAGATTAACTTCACTGCCCTAAAAATCCCCTTTTCTCCACCTATTTATTCCTCTTCATTCCTCCCTCACATTCCCCCACTCAGACCCTACCAAACACTTGGAAAACACTGATCTTTCTAATGTATCTATAGTTTTGCTTTTGTCAGAATGTCATTTAATTGGAATCATACAGAGTATAACCTTTTCAGACTTTTTTTTTTTTTTTGAGGAAGATTAGCCCTGAGCTGACATCTGCCACCAATCCTCCTCATTTGCTGAGGAAGACTGGCTCTGACTTAACATTTGTGCCCATCTTCCTCTACTTTATATATGGGATGCCTGCCACAGTATGACTTGCCAAGCACCCAGGATCCGAACTGGTGAACCCCTGGCCGCGGAAGCGGAACGTGCAAACTTAACTGCTGCACTACCAGGCCGGCCCCTTAATATCTCCTTAATGAGATGTCTGCACATATATCTTGTCCCATTTGTTTTTTTAAAGATTTTATTTTTTTCCTTTTTCTCCCCAAAGTCCCCCAGTACATAGTTGTATATTCTTAGTTGTGGTTCCTAGTTGTGGCATGTAGGACGCCGCCTCAGCATGGCTCCATGAGCAGTGCCACGTCTGCATCCAGGATTCGAACCAACGAAACACTGGGCGGCCTGCAGCAGAGTGTGCGAACTTAACCACTCGGCCACGGGGCCGGCCCCTATCTTTTCCCATTTTTAAAATTAGGTTGTTTTGTTTTTATTGTTGAATTTGAAGAATTATTTGTATATTTTGAATACAAGTTATTTTCCAGATAAGCGTTTTGCAAATATTTTCTCCCCATCTGTGGCTTATCTTTTCATTTCTTTTAAAGTGTCTTTTCCAGAGAAATTTTAAACTTTAATACAGTCTAACTCATCAATATTTCTTTCATGGAATACACCTTTGGTGTTATATTTAAAAACTCATTGCCAAAAGCAAAGTTATCTAGATTTTCTCCTATGTTATTTTCTAGAAGAATTTTAGTTTTGCATTTTACATTTTGGTCAATGATCAATTTTGAATTAGTTTTTTTGAGGTTTGTAAGGTCAGTGTCTCAATTAAGTTTTTTTTTTTGCAGGTGGCTATCCAGTTGTTCCTGCACCCATTTGTTGAAGAGACTGTCCTTTCTCCATTGGAGTCCCCTTGCTCCTTTGTCAAAGATCAGTTGGCTGTATTTATGTGGATATATTTTTGGGCTCGGTACCCTGTTGTACTGATCCATTTGTCTATTCTTTCACAATACCACATTGTTTTGATTACTGTAAATAATATACTAAGCCTTAAAGTTATTAAGTCTTAAGGTTTATAAGTAAGTCTTAAAGTTAAGTAGTCTCTGTCCCCTGCCGTTGTTCTCTTTCTTCAGTGCCAGTTGTGCTGGCTATTCTGCATCTTTGCCTTTCCATGTAAACTTCAGAATCAGTTTCTGGATACCCATATCCATTGAGATTTAAATTCTAATGATTTCATATGTAATCAGAGATGGAGGTATTTAGAAGTCTTATTTGGGTTTTTTTTTTGGTGTGTATATGTGTATCTTTTAAAATCTTCCTTATTTATTTATAGTCTTATATTCTTTGTGTATTCTATTTATTTAAATATTTTAAATGTCATTATTCAATATTATGCATCAGATAATTCAAATATATAACATCCTAGAGTGTCGAATTATGTTGCTTATTGTTTCCATTGACTCTCATGCATGGCAGCTTCTTTTTTCACGTGTTTTGTTATTGTGGATCATGAACTCATACTCATCAGGTTTTAAATGTGGGAAAATATCAGACCTTGACTGGGCGTGTGTCCCTTTAGGAGATTTTTTTTTTTTTAGTCTGAAAGGACTGAGCACATAGGAATATTACCAACCTGGATCATATAAAGTTAATTTTTGAAGTTTATTTTGAGGTCTCTCCATGTGATTTTTCTGGACCACAGAGGTAATATGTGTTCAAGTTTTTAACCCATATGACGGAAGGCCTATGGTTCTGAATCCTCAGAGAACTTTTTCATCATTCAAATTTCAGCCCAAGAGGACTAGTTTTTTGTTTATTTTATGGCAGGATCGTTTTATCTCCCACTGTCATAGGTCAGGTACCCTAGATACAGAATGTGAGATGGAGAGCCTTGTTAACATGGTTTATTGGGGAAATTCTCTCAGGAAAAGAGGAGTGAAGGGAGCAGGATAGGGCAGGTGAACTCATCCTGGAACTTGCTTGTTTAGAGACTCTTCTCCATGAGATAGTCTCTCATGGAAAAATGCTCATGCTTTGTTTCCATTCTCATAGTTCCATCCATGTGCTTCTTCCATCATCTTTAAATATTGTTCCTTTCAGCTTCCTGGTCAACTATCTAAAGCATCTACCACTGCTTAAGGATCTGAGTATATCTTTGGCTACTTCTTTTTCTAGATAAAATGGATGACTTGCTTCACAGTCCAAAACTCAGCACCTTAGGAGAGTTTTGCCTCACTGTGGTCCCTCAGGGCACTTCTGAATAGAGTAGTCCAAAGGTAGTTCATTTTTGGCTTGCACCTACATACCAAGCTGATCCGTCTTTGAACTAAGTTTGGGTTCTTTCTTCCTCTGTCAGTTCATCACAGGAAAACCCCTTAGGGCCATGCATGAGAGCTGAGGGAAAGGCATCAGTGACAGTGTGGTAAGGGGTATGGAGGGTCCTCAACTCCCATTTTTGCAACATACTTGTGATCTCTGGACCTGCTTAATCACAATTCCAAATATACCACTTCCATATCATGAGAGATTATTGCATAACTTCTCCTCTTCCCTGATCTTGTGACTTGAAGGGTATCTTAGTCCATTTGGGCTATTATAACAGAATACAATAGATTGGGTATTTCATAGATGACAGAAGTTGATTTCTCACAGTTCTGGAGGATAGAAGTCCAACATCAAGGTGCTGGGAAATTTGGTATCTGATGAGGGACCATTTCCTGGTTCATAGACAGCTGTCTTCTCACTGTGTCCTTGCATGGTGGAAGGAGCAAGAGAGCTATCTGGGTGTCTTTCATAAGGGCACTAATCTCATTCATGAGGGCTCCACCCTCATGACCTAATCACCCCCAAAGAGCCCCACCTCCAAGTACGATCACATTAGGGATTAGGTTTCAACATATGAGCTCTAAGGGATGCAAACATTCAGTCCATAGCAATGGGTTTGATAACACCTACTTCATAATGAGCACTTCTGACTGCATGGTCCTGTGATTAATGTCCTGTGGTCAGTCACTCAGCTTCTATCAGAGCTCATTAGCATAAAAAGAGCTATTTCTCAAGTGTTCTGTCCTATGAATGGCATGGTTTTGTTCCAGGATCCAAGTGGTTGCATTGCATATATACTACTAGGATTTACCAAAACTTCCGTGTGGCACTTCTCTACCACAGGTACTTATACTGCAAGGGAATATTTTTAATCATAAATCCTAAGCTACCAGGCCCTGTTCTAAGCCCAGTCAGAGTCAGGCCCTCCTACCTCATCCAATAAATGAGCCAGGGCAGTATTGCTAAGTACAATACATGCTGCTTCCAAATCCTAAAGAAGCCCACTAAGTGTTCTGCTTCCTTCTAGTGGTGTGAGGTGCAACATACAAAACTTGCCCTTTACTTTGACTTCACCGATATACCAGAACTATGAATCTTTTTGGTGCTTAGTTCTCACTCTTCTGGGTGCATGTATCTTATGAAGGTATTCAAAACCCTTGCTATTTCTTGTCCATCAGGATCAATTACATATCATTAATATAGTGGATTAATGCATTATCCACAGAATGAATTATATTCATTCATATGCTCGGGTTGTTCTTATTCCTTCACATGATATTGTGATAGAGAATAAGATAATTAATAGCCTTCAAGCAAAACCAGAAATGTATGTTGTTACCTATATCAGGTGATTGCAAAGTGATTCTGATTTTTTTTCTTGATGATTATCAGAAAGAAAATTCTCACTAGATCGATAACCATATACCATGTAAACAAAATTGTATCAATTTGCTCTAGAAGAGATACTACATCTGGCACAGCCATTATACTTGGGGCTATCACTTGGTTAAGTTTGCAGTAGGCTACTGTGATACACCGTAACTCATTCAGTTTTTGCACTGAACAGACTAGTGAACTAAATGGGACTACGACTGCTTTAACATGTGTCTTTGAGAGTAGCATTAATCCCTGCCATTCCCCCAGAATGCATTATTGATTTATTATTTTGCTAGAGGGAATATGTTTCAGGGGCTTTTACTTGGCTCTTAACTTGCAGATCAAGGTTCTGCCCTGTGAGGATTTTGCCAACATCTAAGTATGTCCTTTCCAAAAATACATTTAAGAACTAGGGAAATGATCAGTGGATGGGTCTGTGGACCCAGTGAACTCACTGAGAGATGAGGCACATGAGGAAATAAGACATCATGTTAGAAAATCAAGAGAAACAAACAAAAAAGCTGTAAAGATTCCCACAGAGGTTCTGAATAATGTAATATCAATTACAGACTTTAAAATAACTAGTTTAATACAATCAAAGGAACAGAAGACAAACATGAGAATTGTAGTAGAGAAGTAAAAAACATAGTATGGAACAAGTAGATATTCTAAAATAGAAAAAATAAAATAACTAAAAGAAATAATTTAATTGATATGGTTGATAGTAGATTAGAAACTGCTGAAATATAGAACTGAAGAAAATTACCAAAATGAAGCATAGAGAGAGAAAGAATGGAAAATAGAGATGAGAAAGAGAGTAAGATTTGCAGAGAGGAGATCTAATATTCATGTAATTAGAGTTCTAGAAAGAGAGAGGAGAGAGAATACAACAGAATCAATATTTGAGAATAAGATGAAATCTTTCCAAAAATGAACAAAGATTTTAAGTTACAAATTTAAGAAGACTTAGCAGGTCAGAAGCAATATAGTAAATTTTCATAACAAAACTGGGAAGAAAAGAGAAAGAATAGATATTAAGAGAAGTCAGAGAAGAAAAAGACATTATTTTCAAAGAAACAACAATTATCCGAACAGCTGACTTCTCAATGGAAACAATGAAAGCAGAAGACACTGGAATAAAATCTTCAAAGTGCTGAAAGAAAAATAACCTATCCAGTGAAAAACATCCTTCAAAAAGGAAACTGAGAAATCGTAATGAAAAAACTTGTATATGAAAGCAATTATGAAAGCTTGACAAAAAAATAACACCAAGAGAAAACAATATTTGGGCTCTGAAGAACAATAAAACAGGAAGATATCTGCAGAGATGCAATCTTTTGAAGACTTGAAGCACCTGAGATGAACTTCACACTTTGCATGAATTTTCCCTTGAAAGCGTTTTCTAGTGTCTGAGAGCACTAGGGAAAAATGTTTAAACCGGCAATTTATTGTATTCTTCCTAGACTGAGGAGACCAAAGTTAGAGTTTGGATACACCAATATGACTGGAAATTGAGGGACAAAATCCAGGAGACAAGAGAGCCACAGAAAATACTTTTTCAAGTATAGGCATTCTGATGGGCTCTTATTCCTTATCTCAATTCTTGGATTTTATGCTAAAATATTTTTTCTTAAGTGTGGAGCAAAAAAAGAGGTTCATTTACTTCCTTTTCTCCTATATTAACTATATTTTCCCATTTTTTTCTATTCTTGGTACTCTGGAGTTTGGGACCTTGAGGAATGCAGGACCACCCCTACCAGGGTTAACTAATTCCTAGAGATAACAAACAACTTGCCTGCCATCATCTCTTTGATAGGCAAATCAACCACCCCCAGCCTGGCATCCCTACCCCCATCCCCTGACTTCCTAAAGCCTCTTTTTATCAGACTTCTATAGTCTGGGACTCTATCCCTTGCCTTAATCACTACAGGCCCAGGTAATGGACAACCAGGGACCACCCCTATAGCCATAGTCCGCTGAAATTATTCCAACTAACTAATCATAATTTGTACCACTTGCTTACCTTGCTTTGCTCATTCCTTCCTTGGAAAATGGAGACTGCAATGAAGGCCTCAGTGCTCAGTTACACAATCTGCCTGCTCATCTTGCTTAGGTGCTTCCCCAAGTGATGCGCGTGCCTCCTGCTTCTGAGGGACTGCAAGTGTAATAAAACACTTCTTCCTCCATGGCAATCATTTTTGTGTTTGTGTGTCTTACCATACTTGCTCAAAGCAAGTCTGGGGTACATTTTTAGAATGCTCAAGTTTTAAGCAGTCAGCTCTTTTTCCCAGTAAACCAAGAACTTTCCTCTTGACTTGATGCAAGCACCAACTTAAAGACGTCTTCTACTTCAATCTGAACTATGTGGACTGAAAATGCACAGAATTGGCCTATTACTATACTGGTTTTATCCCTTCTAGCCAATTTGAGTTTTAGTCTGATGAAACCATCCCTGATTGGGACCATTCAATTCTCCATATGGACACAAACAATCTCATATTTCCCAGCCCTTAGGGTAACTTAGGCGGGTTATTTGCTGAATGTTTGTAAAAGTTGGTTCACCCTTCCTTTCTATAAATAGCACAAAAGAAAATCTTGGTAAAATCTGATCTGGGATTCTGAGAAACAGTATAAAATTAAAACAAGAAAGCAGATTGCAAAATATCTTGTGGAAACATCAAGAAATTGGCTGAAGATACACTTGACAGGAATCTTATACCTTGTTTTATTTTTTGTTCTGCTCTCTGAAAAAGCTAGCTAACTGACTTCCCTCTGGATAAACGAGACAATTAATCCAACCAAATGGAGACTTATTGCCCAAGCTCTCACCCCTTTCTGTCCTCTCTCAAAGTAGGAATGCTGCCTTCCTCTTTTACACATGTGCCCCAAAAGCGTTTCACTCATAGGCCTGCATTAGAGACTTATTTTTATTATAACAACTGATGAAAATAGATGAAGGAAGTAAATATTTTGATTTAGATGAGTATTGAGAGACATAGCTATAACATCAGCATTATGGTGTAGACCTCATCTCTTAAGTTGGATTTTACAGAAATTTGAAAATATACACTTAAGAACCATAAAGACAGTTTGTTTTTGGAAATATTTCAAGTTGCTTAAATATATTTCATTTTTCAAAAAATATTTTCATTGTTTAACCACTCCATTTGAGTTTGTGAGACTTTGTAGAGGAGAGATTTATTTGTGCTTCTATGATTTGAAAATGAGTGTACAATTAGGGCAGATAATAAGAGTTATGCCTAAGACATACTGAGCCCTTACTATGTGTCTGACACTGAGCTAAGTACTTTATGTGTATTACTCAAAACCATCCTCTGATCTTGGTCTCAACAGCATTCTCTTTAAAAAAAAATTGTGTTATTCTATTTTTTTAAGACCTTTATTGTTTTGGAGCAGTTTTAAGTTCACAGCAAAATTGAGAGGAAGGTACAGAGATTTCCTATAAACCCCCTCCCCCTACACATGCATAGACTCCTCTATTATCAACATCACCCCCAGAGTGGTACATGTTACAACTGATGAACCTACATGGACACGTTATAATTACGCAAAGTCAATAGTTTACTTTAGGGTTCACTCTTGGGTTGTACATTCTGTGAGTCTGGACAAATGTACTATGATTTGTATCTATCATTATAGTTTCACACGGAGTATTTTTACTGCCCTAAAAATCCTCTGTGTTTTGCCTACTCATCTCACCACCACTCTCCCTAACCTCTGGCACCACTGATCTTTTTACTGTCTCCATAGTTTTTTCTTTTTCAGAATGTCGTATAGTTGGAATCACACAGTACGTGGTCTTTTCAGATTGTCTTCTTTCACTTAGGAATATGCACATAAGTATCCTGCATATCTTTGCATGGTTTGATAGTTCATTTCTTGTTACCGCTGAATAATAACTGAATAACATGCTACCGTGTATTTATCCATTCACCTACAGAAGGACATCTTGGTTGTTTCCAAGTTTTGGTAATTATAAACAAGGCTGCTGTAAACCTCTGCATGCAGGTTTCTGGGTCAACACTGATTTTCAGTTCTTTTGGGTAAATATCAAGGAACTCAATTGCTGGATTGTGTGGTAAGAGTATGTTTAGCTTTGTAAGAAACTGCCAAACACTCTTCCAAAGTCACTGTACCATTTTGCATCCCCACCAGCAATGAATGAGTGTTCCTGTTGCTCCACATCATTTGGTGTTGTCAATGTTCTGGATTTTGGCCATTTTAATAGGTATATAGTGGTATCTCATTGTTGTTTTAATTTGCATTTCCCTGATGACCTATGATGTGGAGCACTTTTTCATATACTTACTTGCCATATGTATATCTTCTTTGGTGAGGTGTTAAGGGCTTTGGCCCATTTAATTGGGTTGTTTGTTTTCTTATCATTGAGCTTTAAGAGTTCGTTGTATATTTTCAATAATAGTTCTTTATCATATGTGTCTTTCACAAATATTTTCTCCTTGTCTATGACTTGTCTTCTCATTCTCTTGACACTATTTTTAGTTTTAATGAAGTCCAGCTTATTGGCTATTTCTTTCATGGATTGTGCCTTTGGTGTTGGATCTAAAAAGTCCTTGCCATTCCAAAGCTCATCTAAGTTTTCTCCTATGTTATCCTCTAGGAGTTTTATAGTCTTGCATTTTATATTTAGGTCTGTGATACATTTTGAATTAATTTTTGTGAAGGGTGTACAGTTTGTGTCTAGATTCATTTATTTGCATGTGGATGTCCAGTTGTTCCAGAACCATTTATTCTCAAGACTATCATTTCTCCATTGTATTACCTTTGCTACTTTGTGAAAGATCAGTTGGCTATATTTATTCGGGTCTATTTCTGGGCTATCTATTCTCTTCCATTGATCTATTTGTGTATTCTTTCCCAAATACCACTCTGTCCTGATTACGGTATCTGTATAGTAAATATTGACATTGGGTGGTGTCAGTTCTACAACTTTGTTCTTCTCCTTCAGTATTGTGTTGGCTATTCTTGTATTTTATTTTTCACTCTATAAGAGAGACACCTACAAAAAGGAACTATGAGAGAACCTACACATGTATGCCTGGATGGTACTGCCAGGATGAAACAGTCTCTGTGGACGTACTAGTTTGTTAGAGTAAGTAGATATGGTGACACATGTATTTTAAAATCATTTTTAAAATATCTTCCTTGTTCATGCCCCTGTGCCACGTGTCAGTAGCTTGGGAAGGTTATAAAAATGAATGGCATAAACTTATATTTAATGAGCTACTATTCCAGTAGGACTGATAGATTTATAGCCCTCTCTCCACATGGGTTCCATGACATTTCACTCCTTTGATATTCCTGCTACTTCTGTGCCCAAACCTTTCCTTTTCCTTAGGAGAATTGTCCTTAAGAGATTTCTACTTTGCTTCCAGAATGATGTTTTCAAAACAGAAATCAGATCGTATTGAACACATCAGACTGCTACCCATCTGCCCCACCCCCAAACACGTACATGTAATCAATATCCCCTTTGCTCTAAGAAAATCATACAACTTGTTAATGTAAACCCTGATGTCTGGCCTCTCTTTGCTTTCCAGTCTCATCTCTGCTTCATTCTCTGTGCCAACCACTGCAGTCTTTTTTTACAGGTCCTCATCCTCACCATGCTCCTTCCTGCTGTGGGGCTCTGGTGCATGCTTTCTTCTCGCCTGATGCAACTTTTCCTTCTACTTTTTATCCTTCAGCTCTTCAGTTATACGTCGCTTTCTCAGGGAAGTCTTCCCTGGCCTTCCTGGCTATGAAAAGTATCCCTTTCCTAAATTACTTCATGGCTCTTTTCCCCTTCATGGCACTTATCATAGTTACAATATTACATTTGTCTTGGGATTCATTCAGTAATGTCTTCCCCATAAAATTGCAGGCTGTATTAGGGCAATTCCTTGCCTAGTATTGCTCAACATTGTATGCCCAGTAACTAGCATGAAGGCTGGCATATGGCTGACAATCAGTGCATCTATGTTGAAGGAATTAATGAATTTAAACAGATGAACATGGTATCACATGAATAAAATGGTAATAAACACATAGAGTGCACAGAGAAATACTTGGCAGGACCAAATCTGGATGTCTCTGTTCAAGACCCAGTTGCATATTGCAGGATCCTGGGGTCTCAGCAGGAAACCTGTTGCACTCTCCAATTGGATAACTAGACAGTTTACTTACTTACATACGTTTGGGCAGGGTTTAAAGAAACCAACAAGGGATTTTCATGATGGCCATGAGGCCTGAAGGAGAGGGGATGGAGTGATTACCGGATCCGAGTGAAGCTAGCTGCGTGGAGAGGGCTATTTGACATAAGCTGTGGTGTGCAGTAGAGGAACTCACTCAGCAGAGGGCAAACATGCAGGGAGGAGCCTGAAGGAAGGAATACCCTGTGTTTGCTCTATGTATTCATTTCCTATTTTTGCTGTAACAAATCTCCACAAACTCGGGGCTTACAACAACACAAATTTATTATCTTACAGACTTATAGGTCTGAAGTCCTACATGGGTCTCACAGGGCTAAAATCAAGGTGTTAACAGAGCTGTGTACCTTCTGGAGACTCCAGGGGTTAATCTATTTCGTTGCCTTTCCCAGTTTCTAGAGAAAACCCGTATTCTTTGACTTATGACCCTTTCCTCTATATTCAAAGCCAGATCGAGTAGCATCTTCAAATTTCTCTCTGACTCTCAGACTTCTGCTTCTGTCCTCACATTGCCTTCTCAATCTCTCTCAATCTGTCTGTATTGCTCTCTTGCTTGCTCTTACAAAGAACCTTGTGAATACATTGGGCCCACTGGGATAATCCAGAATAATCTCTCTATCTCAAAAATCCTCAACTTAATCGCATTTGGACATTCTCCTTTTTTATATAAAGTAACGTATTCACAGGTTCTGGAGATTAGGATGTGAATATGTTTGAAGTGCATTATTCAGACTGTCACATTCTCTTTATTCTCTGTTCTCCTGCCAGTGCCTCCCATTGGCCCAACCCAGCTGGAAGCCAGAGGGTAAATGAACCCATTGATACAGTCTGTATGATTAGCTTCCCAGGGTACATTGCTTGGTGGATTTGGAAGGACAAATGGAATATATGTAGAGAAGCCCATACGTAGGAATTAACATTATTACTCAGTTGTCTTTGGTTCTACCCTACCCATCTTATGACCTGAGTAGGTTCTTAAGTCATAAGTTTGATTTTTTTATTAATATGTGCTACACCTCCACTATATATTTTTTAAAATTTAAATGACAATGAACATAAAGTAATTATATAGAATGTCAATATTTGATTTATATTTATTTGAGTTTTATTCCTCTCAAATAAAAATTTCCTAGATCCAGAAAAACAGGCAAAAGTCAGCTCATTACAGTTTTCTCTGACTTCAAATGCTTTAAAATACACAATCATTTAGACAGTTTGAATAAAATTTGGTAATATATTTGATAGAGATCTTGTCTCTCTCATCTAAGATAATTGTAATTATGTCATTGGATTCTAGAGAATTATTTTAAATTTATATAAATATGTTCATGTTTATGTGGGAAATTCTTAGACTGGATGCAGATTAATGTTTTCATATATTTAAGGCATATAAATCCAAGAAATATATAAAAATCATAATTTGAAACTAGAGGGAAGAACATTTTAAGGGGATAGTTCAGAAAAGAATACAAGAGAATGGAAAGATTTTCTTGAATTGAGATTGAAAAGTAAAAGACTTGTCTTGAGACTAAAGCAATGATTAATCAAACAGCCAAAGTGATACTTGTAAACAATTATGTATTGCCCAGAAGAGTGTTGGATAATTCAACTTCCTTTTGCAATCTGGCTTCTCTGTTATGAAGGACTCTTGGTTTACATGGTAATAGCTGTTATCTTATGAATTGTGGCTCAAGCTCCTGAGGATGTTTGTGAAATGTGTTATTGTGGTTATGAATCATCCTAGTTACTGCCAATATCTCTTCATTTTCAGGAGTTAGAGGAAAATAATTCAGTTAAGCCAACCTAATTGATGTAGCACATTGGTGAGGATTTATCATTATGGACAACTGCTCTTGAATATTGTCTTTCTCTGGTCCCGCTCAGGTTTGGGGGGAATATTTTCCTAGTACACGAAGGTCTTTCATGCAAATTACTTCTTCTCTTAGAAGCTAACAGACACTGACCATAGGTACTGAAACATTTAAACATATCTGATTCTATAAGCAGGCTTGCTGGTATAATCAGGAACAAATTTCCTCTATCAACATTTCCATAAGTCACGCTATACCCAACTCATAATAAACTATACCTAGGAATCACTAAGATATACTTTGCTTCCAGAGATCTAGTCTTTTAATTCTTCTTTCTTACTCTCATCTTTCTTCTGATGTGTAGATGCTTGGTAGGTATCACTTAAAGCTTTCTTTCAGACTTAGCGTTTGGCAAAACTATTTACCTCTCACACAAGAAAAATGCAGTGTTTTTTTTTTCTATATTTTTCTCTAAATATTTTTGAAATTTTATACTGTTTATCTCATTCTATTTCTGAGTGATAAGGAACAAACAACATAATTATTACTTATCTATTAATTGAAAGCTTCTATATATAAATCCATATATTCATGATGGACAAATGCATCTGGTATTATTTCACACTGAAAAATTATCCAAGATTATTATAACCAATCCTAGATGAAGGCAGAAATAATTTATTTTTCTCCATTTTCATCTGTTCATTCCATAAACCTTATTACACAGGTCCTATGTGCTTGCCCTGTAATATGATGTTCCTTCTTTTGAGGGAAGGATATGGTTAATACATATTTTTGTTTCTGAAGGTGCCCATATTACAATTTACATGTACATATTATGTAATGTTTTCTTTTTACCCTTAAAGCTGGGGTTAGGTCTCAGTGAATTTAGTAATTAGTGGTACTGTACAAGTAAGGAACTAAGCTATCTGGTACAGAGAAGATGGTACTTTTTTACCTCAAAAGAGATCAGTAGAGATAATTTATAATTCAGTTGATAGTTTCAGTGACAGAGAAAACCATAGGGTATATAAGGGAGGAGATATGAAGAGGAGTCAGGAAAAAGAGAGGTCAATGAAGAGAACTTCCGCTAGGATGTACCATTTGCCCTGCATTTTCAAGGATAATTAAGGCCAAGTGGGAAGAGGAAATAGGGATAAACTTGAGAGGGTAACCCATAGGTTAGCATGGGTGACATGCAGGATTTGAGGAGAAAGGGAGGCTAGCTCCCAAGGAGACCAAGGACCACTTCAGGGCAGGTCTTGTGTGTTAAGCCAAATAGCCTTGTTTAAACCTCTGGGAAGACGTGTGACTGGTGACAAGGTATTTATCCCTCTGTGCTGCAATGTCCTTATATAAAGAATGTGGAGAACAATACTGGCTACCTCAAAGGGTACTTGTGAGAATAGAATGATTTTATACATATCTCTCATAAAACAGTGCCAGGCATAGTAGGTACTGGATAGGTATTGAAGAATTTAAAGCAGGAAAATGGTACCATATATAAAATCTCATCCAGTGTGCATGTCTTTCTTTACGATATGTTTGGTATTTCCTTCCTCGCTATGGAATTTTCCTGGTTTTCTTAGACTAATAGGGTAAACTAAGTGAAGAATTACTTAATTGCCAGGAAATTCATGAAAAATGGTTTAATTGAAATTAAATTTTAAGACCACTTAATTAATATCATTTAACCTTTTCCTTCCAAGGATAATTTATCTTGTTTTCTGCAGTGTATATTTGGACAGCTACCATAAACATGGCTTGATCAGCTCAATATTGTACAGAAATTTAACAGAAACCAGAGGCTCTCTGGCGGTATGTTTCCTGAAGAGACCAGTTCATGCCAAGTTTCTGTGGCAAAGGTCAGTGCTTAGTAGATACTGTGGTACACTTAATAAGCCTATGAAATTAAACCACAACTTGGAATCACAGTCCTATTTTTCACACGTGTTCTCTTGCACATAGATTTAGGTGCATAAGCAAATTTCCTAACATTTCTACTTCTTTTCTGTCAAACGTATGTAATATAAAAAATGAATGTTTTTTAGTTATTTCCACCAATGACACCCTTGTTTCTTTTATTTATAGACTTTTTCAAGGTAAAATGAGGTCAGTAATTGCAAAGAAATCGCTTTATTGAATAACAGAGCACAACTGTTAGTACTTTTCACAACTATGTGGAAATAAAGGCAGCCCTGCTTAAGGCATTGCAAAGTCTTCCCTTCCCTTCCCTTCTCTCCCCTTCCTCCTCTGTCTCTATATGTGAAATCATCCCTGTAGACAGAACTCTGGTATTTACGCCATTAAGATGCTGGATGTTTTCCAAATCATTTTCCATCCAAAATTATAGATGAGCGATTGAAAAACAATAAAATGTATCAATAGGTAAAGCATTTCACTTAAATAAGAAATATTTGGAACTTTCTATAGCATGTTTACTCATAAGTTGGGTGGTATGTATTCAGATGAATTGATGTTTATGTATATATGCTAATTTGTCCAATAGATGACTTTTCTGATTATAAAGATGCACTTTCCCACTCCATTTGATTGCTTTTTAGACTTAAGTGAAAAAAAGAAAGAGGACTCTCTGTCCATAGCTTTGGAATTTGAATCAAGGTCGTAGAGAATGTGGCTAGTGCAGTGTAATTGCTAGAGATACTCTGCTGATTTCAGATATGAATCTATTGATTGAATAGATTGCATTTGAATGGCATCTGCATGAAATCTGATTATAGCTTTGAATAAAGAAGGGAGACAATCCAGTCCAATTGTAGTTTTAATAATGTTCTTATGCCATAGAACTGAAAAGAACTGGGAGATCATCTAGCCCCACCCCCATGAGGACAGGTGAGGACACCAAGAACCAGGAAGGTGAGGTTGATCGCCTTGTTCCTGGAGTGCAGGGCCCCTAACTCAAATGGAAGCTGGTCTTTCTTCATTTTTTTCTTATCATCTTTACTTTCAACTTTAAAAATATTTATGAAGTAATACACGCATTTCCATAAAGACAATGGGTTATTTCTTTCTCACTCTGCCTGTTCCAATAGCCCGTCATGAGGTACTTTTCCAACTTTTAGGGAGGAAGCGACAAAATTCAAGCACCTTCCAGCTGCTCAGCTAATCATCCTCCCATCTCCTCATGTCATGTCCATCATTCTATAAGACACACTTAGAGAACGCTTCTCATTTGACAGGACTTGAAACTAGACTAATAATGTTGGGTACTGCCCTGGTTTTTTACTTAGAATAATTTCTTCTTTTCCATTTTTCTAGTTAACTCCCTCTTATAGTCAAAGAAATAAAAACATATATTGTTGCTTTTCCAACATCAAGAACATACACTAACTAACCAATGTAATACTGAGAACCAGAAAAAATATTAACTATTCTGGAACTGGAGGATGGAACTAGATTTAAGAGGGCAATTTTTATGCCATGGGAATAGGAAGAGAAATAAAATGTTGAAAATAAAATATGTACGCATAATCTAACATGCTGAATGTCTATAGACCCATACTGATCTATTTCATATGCATAAAATAAAACTGGTATTATTGATTGTGAGACTAAATCTTGAAATTTTGCGTGCATAAGAATTTAGTTATCATGAAGTGCTCAACTTATTAAATCAAAATTTTACATAATATAAATGAATACAGTTAATGTGGTCTCCTGAATTCTGGCTTGTATTGACATTTCTGCAATATCCAGAAGAAGGAGAGAGAAAGGAGACAAAGAAGAAGAAACCGAGTTTGGTGAGTGTATCATTTATCTAATTCCAACCTTAAAATGTGTATCTGAGAACACGAACAGTAAGAGAGGAGCTGAGGCACAGAGGCTCAAAACAGGCTGGCCTTGGAGAAAACCATGAGCTCTTTGGTGGGTAGCATGCACCATGATGTGTGAAGAACAGCCATGAGAGTGAAGATTAGAGAATGCATCCAGGACCCTACTGTAGAAGGCCTTGTAAGCCACGTTAAAGAACCTAGATATTTTTTCTCCGTGATATTCATCCCCACGTTTTTATGTTTATTTTCCACTTTATAGAAGTATATCTTCAAATATAATTTTTTTCAAATGATATGTGAGAAGCAAACTTTCTGAAGAAAGTTTTCATTTCTTGCCTTAATTATTTCCATTTTCTCTGGAAGACAGCATTTTATTTTGTTCATACTAGGCTTTCTCTTTTCTAATGCTGGTTTGCATCAATGTCTGGTAGTCATTGGTTGTTTGTTCATATTTATATATGAAGAATTAAATAGATTGATAGGCATCCTCTGCTGTTATTGGCTTTTCGTCTGACAGCTCTATGTTAGCAGAGTATATTGACTGCGAGGTTCCAGGTAGGATCCTGTCTCCTCTTAGTATCCAAAGCCACAACAGTGTCTTTTATCCCATGTTCTTTTGTAGTGTGACCCTTTCGGACTGGGTTAGTCTGGGTCCACTAAGAAGTAGATACCAAGATGGAGTTGGAAGTATAAGAGATTAACCAGGAGAAAACTTCTACAAGGAGGGCAGAGGAGAGAGGAGAGGAAGATGCAGTGAGTGTTCTGAGCATGAAGCAGGCCTGACCTCTATGAAGGAGAAAGGGAAAGAAAGAACATCAAGTAGGTCCTAGAAAGGTTGTGCCAGGTTCTTGAGGGGCTTTCAGGCCAAGGTAGGCTGTCAGAAGATTTCCACACCTTGTAGGATGGGCCTGCCTTGGTGTCCCTGCCTCTTTGTCATTGGCTGGGAGCACCCACAGGAAGTGTGGCCTTTGCATATATATAGTGGTGGATTCAGATTAAAACAGCTGAGGATCTCAATCAATGGCTCTCCTCGTAGCAGAAGATCCAAGTGTTGCATTTTCATGGTTGCTACACATGCTCCATCCAATATAGAACTTATTTCCCTTCTACAGCAATCTGTGCTGGGCCTATGAGCCATTTGGGCCAGTAGAATGTAATAGAAGTGACTGTGTGTAACTTCTGGAACTGAGCCTTAGGGCTGCAATGTCTTCTTCACTGCTTGTAATGCTCTCTCTCAGAAATGAGATGCCACATAAGAAGTCTGAACACTCTGAGATAACCACGAAGAAGCCTACTTTAGTATAAAGAAAGAAAGCCCCCCCCCCCCCACACACACAGTGACACAGCGGTGCCACACATGTGAACAAAGCCTTTTTTCATTTTCTTGTCCAAGCCAGATACCAGCGAATGCAGCTGAGAGACTGACCCCAGACAACACTGCATGGAGTAGAAGCACTTCTTGGCCAAGTCCTGCTCAAAATCCTGATCCAAAGAATCAAAAACAATGGTTGTGGTTTCAAACCACTAAATTTGGGGCGCATTTGTTACTGTATGGGTGGGCCTGCCTTAGCATCCCTGCCACAGTCAGTCATCAGCTATGAGCAGCCTGCAGGAGGCACAGCCTTTGCACAAATATCACAGTAGATTCAGAGTGAAGCAGCTGTGGATGTCAGCATCAAACACAGGAAATCAACTGAAACAGAAGTTGGTGTCTTGTGCACTAACAAAAACTTTAAATATGTGTTATTGGCTTAGGTACCAAATACAGGTGAAGGCCTCCAAGAAGGAGAGGAGCCTGTTGTGGAGAATAGAAAGGCGGTGAGGAAATTGTAATTGGAGGCTGGAGAAAATCCAGCCTTTTTTATTTGTTGTTAGAATGTTTCACAACGCTGTACCTATGGTGTCCTGGAAGACAGGAATATACTTAACTAACTTGTGGATCTGGCTAAGGGAGTTTCCAGGCAGAACATTGAAAATGTTAACTGACCTTTTTAAAGTAAGGTAAGAGAAATCAAAAAAAGTAGCTGTTACATTTTAAGCAGAATTTAGAAGAACTATTTCTAACCTAGGACTTACCAGGTCTCTTATCCCCAGCTTCTCCAGCTGGCACCAACTCCCTAAAGTAGAAAATGGACCCAGAACCAAGATCAAATCTAAGTGCTGCCTATAAAATGTGGCCTCCTGGTCAATATTAAGTCAAGGGTCTTCCTGGAAGACCCTTTGGTTAAAGTCTCAGAACATTTGAAATGGTAGTGCTTTGACCTCTCAGCTTGATAAAAAAGCAGGAATCTTAAGTGATTTGTCCCATGGCATCCTGATTCACAACCCAAAGTAGAGGAGAGCATGTCTTGAAGATATTTGTGGATGTGGATTTTGTCTAATGGAGTGCGTTATAATTTGATATATAGGGAAGACATATTTCTTTTATAGCAAATGTACCAGTTTGGACTGAAAGGGGCAAGAGAGTTCAAAATGAAAAGAGACCTCTGGGCCCACAAACTTCTACAGGCAGGAAGCAAACAGAGAAAACTACTCAACTGCAGAAATAGGCAATATCTTATGGAATAAAGCAGAGGGCAGAACAAAGCTCCAAGGAGAACCACTCCCTGGGAGCAGAGATAGATTATAATCATTGTGCATTCTTTGTCCCCAGAGCAGTGGGAGTAGGTGACATATGATCAGTGGATTTCAAAATTGCTATGGATGAGTGACTTCTGTGTGCCTCTTGTTTTCCCTCCTCTTGAATGAGAGGGCCTATTGCAGTTATTCTCCCTGTTTCCCCAGAATGTGGGGTGTTGTGGGGGAAGACACCTTTTCTTTTTTCATTCATATATCTCATATATTTCATTCATATATATTTTTTATTCACATATCAAATATGAATGAATTCATATTTCATTCATATTTCATTCATATATCATCCTCAATCTCTGAAGCTAACATGCTGCACACTAAGAAATTCACCAGAAAAAACTTATTCTTGACTGGACTTGATTTAGATAAATCCTGACCTTCAAGTCTGGTCCCAATGTTATAACAAAGGAAAATTCTGGGGAG
This sequence comes from Equus quagga, assembly GCF_021613505.1. NCBI lineage: Eukaryota > Metazoa > Chordata > Mammalia > Perissodactyla > Equidae > Equus > Equus quagga. The sequence continues at coordinate 113,010,363 of NC_060273.1, read as the reverse complement.
AAAGGCGAGTGTATTTTTGATGAGGGAAGGAATTTTTGTGGACAGAGAGAAGAAGGTGTGTTTCCAAAATTGGTTACAAAAATGCTTCTCATCCCGAAAGCTAGTTTGCAATGTGACTTTTCCTTGACCTCATTAATTATGGAGTCTGTTTCTTCTTTGCTGGAATCTTGGCTGTTTTGACTAACAGAATATAGCAGAAGTGACTTTATGAAACTTCCTAGTAGGCCTTGAAAGGTCTGCAGATTCTCTCTTCACCACATGTAAGCCAGTGGCTCTGAAAGAAGACCCACTGTCCTGAGACCACAGTGCTGTGAGGAAGCCAAAGCTAGCCATGAGGAGAGAGAGCAGCCACATGGAGGAACCCTGAGACACCGGCCATGTGAATGAAGCTTCTAGCCCACCCAAGTGACCAGCTAACTGCCGCCGACTGAATGGCCCTTGTACAGCAGAAGAACTTCACTGCACCAAATCCTGACCCATCTATTCATGAGTAGATAAAATGGTTCTTGTTTAAAACCACTTTTGGAGAAGTTAGTTATGTAGAAATAGGTAACTGAAATAGGTCCAACTCTCCAGTCTTAGAACTCTCCAGCTTCCCCTGGATCAGTTGCTTAGTTTCCTTAGTATGTCCCTGGCTACAGGCCTGGGGCAAACATAGCCACTGCACTTATTGGGGATACTGATTTGCGTTGCCTATGCAATTGCAATTTTTGATAAATCATCTCAGTTTGTGCTTCTCCTCCTGTTCTAACTTGTTATATTTATCAATTCCAGGACATTTCTTCATGAAAAACAAAAAACAGAACAAAATACAACATGAAACAAAACCTTCTTCTTTTGCTGCATTTTTCTCCTATGGGTACTTTTCCTTCAATCTTCCTGAAATGTGTCTTAATCTTAGTTCAATATTTTCCCTCCTTCCATTCCCAGAGATTTAATGAATTTGTTTTTAATTTAATAAATTTACAATCATTCAATATTTTGGTGGGAGGTGGGAGGAGTAAACTTTAGGATCTAATCTATATTCTGGAACAAGAAGTCCATTCATCCACATTGTAATCAATGTTTATTCATTCATTTCCTTATTACCTCAACAAAAGGAGTTTCTTCCACAAAGCCTCATGGCAGGTCTGAAGCATATTCTCTAGGAGCTTACGATACAAGGAAGAAGACAAGCTTGTACACGGGTAACTCTAAAGCAAGTCAAGGTGCAAGGAGGGCTGGAAGGGAGTTGTACGCAATGTGGAGTTTGGTCACAGAAAATGTCACTCTTAAATCTGATGTGGGAGTGTGGAGACGACTTCACAGAGAGGGGAGCATGTGAGCAGCTGGCATATAGCACTCAGCACAGTGTGCTCAAGTAGGCGTATGAAATATATTTGTTAACCAAAATGTTTAATGAAGAGTCTTGAGTCTTGTATGAGTACTCCTTCAACGGGCAGACAAGATGAGATGGATTTTTATACCTAGGGAAAAAGCAGAAGTAATAGTTTTAAAGAGCCAACAGTGACAGCAGGAAATCTCCTAGCATGTCTAGAATGCTGGATTTGTGAAATGATGAATTGACCCATTTGGCTCTAAAAGTACATAGCAATGGATGGTAAAATATATATAATTTATAAGGATACATATATAAAAATTTTTCTTTTTAGTTGATACTTGGAAGATGAGGAACATTCTTTTTTTCTGTTTGGCACCTTTTTTCCCTCTTCTCCCCAAAGCCCCTCAGTGCATAGTTGTATATTCTAGTTGTAGGTCCTTCTGGTTGTGCCATGTGGGATGCCGCCTCAGCATGGCTTGGTGAGTGGTGCCATGTCCGTGCCCAGGATCCGAACTGGGCAAACCCTGTGCTGCCAAAGTGGAGCACACAAACTTAACCACTCGGCCACGGGGCTGGCCCAGAGGAACATTCTTAAATACAGTAGTTATAAAATATGAGAAGAAAATAATGATGGGATTATATTGACTCGGCAATTGTTATGATGTAAAAAATGAAGAAAAGGGGAAAATCAAAGAGAATTTCCAGATTTTTAGCTTGGGGATTGATATTTAGCTATTTTAGCAAGGAAAGCAGGTGGAAACAAACTGTTAAGTATTACAGAAAATCTGAATCAGAGCTTTCCAGCTGAAGCTGTTTATATATATTGTAGTTAACTTGGAAATTGTGGCAAAGCATCTTTGTATGGGTCAGAAACTCCTCTCCTCCACAGCTGTGATAACATGGCTTAGATTGTGAACTGACTACCACTTAGTCTGATTCATTAAACAATATTCTAAAAATAGACACTGAAGAAGTAACATGAAATCTTAGCAAATGGCTATTAGTGGAGATCTAAAAACCCATTATCTGGTAACTTATTCATATATTATTTTTTTCTGATAAATATAGATTATTCAGACCATAGGTAGCTCTTAGTTGCATTTAAAGGAATTCTCTGAAAGAAATCATTTCTAGTGAAAATGCAAGGAAATTCTTTTAGCCTTAATCCCAAGAAAATAAGAAAAAAATGGTTGTGATATTCAAATTAAAACTAATTTATTAAATTTTGTGGACAATTTTGAAAGATGTATATCACACATGTACCTGAATTATCTGCAAAGGAATCCCACTGGATTACTAATAATTCTAATCTGTCTAGTGTTTCTCGATCTTTATGCCACGTATTATTTCATTGCTCAAAACCTTCCTGAATTGCTAACATTCTCCCACCTTTCTCACTCCAGGCTTCTCATCTGTAGGTCTTCCTCCCTTTAGTATGTAGGTTTCACCTGTTGTCTACTTATAAAAACCTCCTTTTGACAAGAGAGAGAAATCTTCTTCAATGTTTTGAATGAGTAAGAGATAAATGGATCTCTGGTTGTCCTGAGCCTTGAAATTCTAGATAAAAATCAACTCTTTCTGAACTGCAAAATAATCTTTCATTTCTCTCCTGTTCTTGTCACTCTGCCTTCCAATGAAACTAAGTTACTTTAAGATGTCAATGGCTGATATTTCTCCCTGGAGGGTGTTTGCATTTTAAAAGCTTTTTGGACAAATATCTGAAATGTTGAAATAAGAGTTTTTGGAAGATCTTGTAGCATAAAATTTAGGAAGTATGGAAGAGACGAGAAATTGTCAACTTGAAATTTCATGAAGTGAGGCGGCTCGGGAAAGGAATTTCATAAATGGGGAACAAGTTTAGGGAAAAAGTGTCTTCCCAGGATTTGGAAATCACATCATACAGGGAACTATCTACTTTTCCAATTTGTAAAGGCACCATTTGGCCAGCTTGCCACATTTCCTGGTATTTGTGTTATCTCAGCCAAGACCATCTGAAATTTAACTTTGAAACATAAACTGGTGAAGTTATGGAGAATTATGAAGTTATGGAATTATCAAGAATAATTAAACAGGGAAAATGCCTTTACTGAGAATCAGTGAGAGTATCAGCACTTCTCTCTTCTTGTGAATGCTGTGCTACTGGAGTATGGAGGCAGTTGATAGTGTAACATGGGAATGGGAGCATACTATTAGATGTGGGCATAAGAAAAATAAATGCACCATACAGATTTGAAATATTGACTTACAGTGAGGGAAATAAAACAGCAAGTGGCAATGTTTTATCATTGTACTATTAAAACAAATCTCCCAAATGTCCAACACAAACAATTCTAATATTAAGAAATCTCATTAGCAATTTATCATGAGAGTCTATAGACACAAATGAGATTAGAAATAATATTTCTGGAAAGTACTTTAGCTCTGTATCTGCATGGACATAGAAGCCTTGATCAAATTAACATGACCTATTGTAATTAAAACCCAGCCAAGATAGGGCACTAAAGACAATTTATGGGATTGGACTTCTGTAAGAGCGGCGTAACCTGATGAATCATTTCCCCAGTCTTTGCTGCAGTACCAGGGCTCCCATTATTATTCTAGTGATAAAAGCACCTAATGAAACAGTTCCAGGGAGGAAGCATGTTTATCAAACTTTACTAATTATATTATCCTTTGACCATCTGATAGCCCTACTGATGAGACCCTAAGAGACTGTCTACCATCAAAGGAAGGCTCCAATTCATCTCGACTTAAAAGGAGTAATTTTTCTCCTCTAAAAAAGTGGGCAGTGAGAAGATTATTCTTTTCTTTCAATCCAGGAGAAACTTTAACTTGAAACTATAAAATAATAAAAAACTGTCTTTACCACTTCTTCCCTAATTTATGCCCCTTTGGCCACACTCCACGGGTTGGGAATAGTCTTAATTTCAGAGTAAAGTAAAAGCTACATGTCTGGATTTATTTTTAACTATTCAACTTGGTGAATATATATATTCAAAATATAATTCAAATATAATATGCTATTTCAATAAGCCTTGCAAAAATTTATACCCACTGTTTTCTGCTTCTCCTCTCCTTGATTTTATTTGTAGATTCAGGGAAAAGCAAATGGAACTGAAAATAGGACTTTTAAAAATATATTTTTAAAGTCAGGCTTATTTATGTGTAATTTACATATGGTAAAATTCACCTTTTTTAGGTGTGCGGTTCTATGAGTTTTAACAGACATACAGAGCTGTGTAGCCACCACCACAATCAAGCTATAGAATATCAAAATGGGGTATTCACTTCAAAAAACTCTTAGGGAAGTGGTGAGTTGAGGAATGATTAAAGTGGCAAAATAGAGTAAGTCAATTAGAGTGAGCGAGGCCATGAGAAAATAAGGCTGAGAGCACGGAGGGAGGACAAAAGAGATGGTTAAGAGAGAAAAGGAAAAGAAAGGGGAAGACAGGGTCAATAAAGGAGATGGGCTGCAAGAATGCATGTGAATGATGTGGGTTGGAGATTTGGACCCTGTGTGGAACATACATATGTGGTTTCCCTATTACCTCTCTTGTTTTTTCCAATTTTCTCTGTTTATCTTTCCTCTTAACGAGTCCTAATGGTAGGAGACTGCTTTAAGCTACCAATGCTTTATGTTGATTGTTTAATCCAGTTAATATATGGAGCAGTAATTTTCAAACTTTAGTATGATTCAAAATTATCTGTGGAGCATGTAAAAATATATATGAGTAGATCCAACTCCTCAAGATCATGATTCAATATTTCTTATGTGGGACCTCTTTTGAAAAGTTGAAGGAACACTGCAGTTAGATGTTGGAAAGCAAGGGAAGATATTTTAGTATTAAGAGTACTTAAAGACACAACATATGCCATGAAGTGATTACACAGTGAGACTTGTTCCTGTTAAGATGCTAAGATGTACACGGACACAGAGAAGACCCCTCCAGCCTGGATGTTACTCGTTGCCCCACATGGAGGAGGATGAGTGGGGGAAGTGCCTGCAGAATTGGGAAAGCTGCCAATTCATTATTGGAGGCTTCACTCTTTAACTATACCTCCATATACAGAAAAGGACTGGTAGTCATTTATATTCAGAAGGAAATTCGTTCATTCTAGTTTATTAAATCTCTTATTAGCATTTTCTAGCTATTTAATTTTAACTAAAAAAGCTAAAAGATATTTAAACTTTTATTAAAGCCGGGACTACAAAACAGCAGCTTGCCAAATGATTGTGTTTATTTAGTAAACGTTTTTACAAATAAATTGAATTAGGTGCCCACATTTACGAATGAAGATTTCGACAAAAAATACATAAATTTCCTCCTTGGTAAAATACCTGTAATGTAGGGGTCTGGCCCTGTGGCCGAGTGGTTAAGTTCGCGCTCTCCGCTGCAGGCGGCCCAGTGTTTCGTTGGTTCGAATCCTGGGCGCGGACATGGCACTGCTCGTCAAGCCACGCTGAGGCAGCGCCCCACACGCCAAAACTAGAAGGACCCACAGCGAAGAATATACAACTATGTACCAGGGGGCTTTGGGGAGAAAAAAGGAAAAAAATAAAATCTTTAAAAAAAAAAGAAAAAAGCTTTTATATATATATATATATATAAAATACCTGTAATGTAAAATATTTCAGGGTAAGTAGTAGGATGCTACACATTTGCATGTTAGTTTAATTTTAATTGTAGGCATGACCAGCCAAAGCTATTAATTCACAGGAAGGGTGATGCACCTGAGACAGTTGTTTTAAGCCTCTCTTTTGCTTTCTTTCAAAAACGGATTTTTATTGGTGAAACTTTGGTGTTTTTACTTAGCTCAAATGAATGTCAGAATTGGATTTGAGTAGTGAAACTGAAGTTATTCAGCAGGATATGTGCATTGGCTGCTCGTCTGTGTTTTTAAATCCTCCACAGATGATTATGAATCCTACCTGAGCCTGTGTCCTGCATCCCCATGGGGGTGGTCTCCAGTCTGTCCTGGGTATGGCTGTTGGTTTAGGAGCTGTTAGGGTTGCATCATGCCAACAAGAGGGCACAGAACACTACCTCAGGAATCCTGCAGTTTCTGCTTAGAGTAAACCTTTCACAGGCTGTGACCAGAGCACCTGAAGGCCAGGGTGAGGCTGCTATAAAGAACATGTCGTATTAACTTTTTTTCTTGCTTGCAAATTAGTATTTGTCTAAAAAAAAGTCAATATGTGGCAGATTTTGGTCTGAAAGCTGCTTTCCTTACAACTTGGTGGTGAGTTTGTGGGTGAGCTAAATTTCATCACTCTAGACTTCTTGGCAGCCACTGATGTCGGAAAAAAACCTAAAAGTTGTGCGTGTCCAAACTGGATTAGGTCTGTTTTCAACACTCCTCTTGAAAAATAGAAAAATAAGAAGATTTGGCAACACTGATCCCCCCATTATTTGGAAGGAAACAATCAGAAGGATCCGGGAAGCAGCTGCATTCTTTATTGGGACATGTAATCTCTGATTCCCACACTAAACACCACTTGCTCTTGCCTTAATCCCAGCCTGTTGCTTTTATTTACATTTCCTGCCTGGCCCCATGGGCATTAGGATCTATGAGCCCTGAACTGAAGAAATTTCAGATCCTGTTAAACAGGTGTGGGAGCAGCTTTAGGCTACGGCCACTTCCCTTGGTGTTCAAAATCATGTGAATGAATAACTCTAAAGATAAACTTACGTTTATTCTTTTTGGTTCTTAGAGGGAATCAGTTAGATAGGCATTCAGGACCACTGAACTGTACACACTGTCTTCCTTTCTCTTAATCTTTCCCATCCTCTAATATCACAAAGCTGAGGATCCAGAGGTCTTGCCCTCTCTCCTCCCATAGTGCTAGTGCTAGGAATGGAAGCCATTCTTAGCCCAGTGACCCATGGCTTTCAGCAGGCTGGCAACTAGGGCACCAGAGCTCAGAATGAGTAGATGCTTCCAAACCCCTCGAATGAGTGTATGGGGGAGGGTGCATCACACCCACAGCTGGTGAGAAATAAGGTCACAAGTCTGTGACCTAGTGTGTGTGTATGAATTTATGATGAATTTGAAAGATTATGCAAACACATGGGGATGGGTTCAGGGAAAATTGGAAGTTTAAATATTGAATAATTAAAATGGGAAGAGAAAACGAGGCATTACTTTACCACACAAAGTAACTGTTCATCTCTGCCTTTTGAGTAAACTGCCTCCTACATATTCTTCAATTCCTTTGGGAGTGTGATCATGTATGCCATTAAATATAAGCATAAATATAATTGTTATATTGTTGATTTAAACAGAAATATCTCCCTTTATCGTCATTCTCAACATTTGTTGTTTGTTTCATATAGTCATGTACAAGCTTTCATGAGCAATTATTTACTTAAAAAATATATAAGATCCATGCCAGTAAGGATTTGGTTTGGTTGGCTTGTAGTATCCTCAGTGCCTCGACTAGTTCTTGGCACATAATATGATGCATTCATTTTTTTGAATGAATGAATGACTGTGTATCTGTTTGTGCGAGAGTGTGTGTGTGGGGTGGGGGTGTGTATGTGTGCCAAAGAGAAGCAAGTGTCTGAGCATTAGGGTAGAGAAATATAATTATGTCTTGCTGCATTATTAGGTAAAATTATAGAATAAAAAGTATTCCAGTTCCTATGTATACATTTCTTTATATAAAGATTCCAACTGTTTAATATTTGTACAATGATAATATTAATTATAAAATGTGTACTCTTTTATTTGCAAATATAAGTTTTAGGTCATGACATAAAAGTACCAAATGCTCACAGAGAGTACTTCCTGCTCAGGCTCTGCTTGGTGGTGAACAGGTGTTCTGAGTCAGATCTCGGAAAGTAAGGCTCTTCTTCCCTTCCCCAAACAAAGCAGAACAATCAGTGGTCTATTCTTGAAATCATTTTCATCTTTTCATCGGGGGGAGGGGTTGATATGAGATGGTAATTATTTAGTGAGTGCTTGAGCTCTTTCAGTGAAAGATGTTAATAGGTACAAAATGCCGTCATTATCTAGTGCTTGTGAAAATGTGTTGTACTGAATTCAAACCCTCATCATTTGATTGACATGTATGTCAGAAATCTAGCCCTGAGGAGTCCAAAATTATAATTTTTGGTATTCTTCATATTGATCATTCACATGTTGAGACCTGGAAATATTGGGAGGAAAGAATATAATGTTGATTTTAAGCGCCCTGCCACTGTGCTGGTAGCTAAGGGTGTGGAGAAGTGTAAAACAGGGAGAGATAAGAGAAGGGAAAAATCCAGAAGATGAGATTTAAGGGCCCTAAAAGTAGAAAGGAGCAATTTGCTCTTTGTTTTCCTTTCTTCTGCCACCTACACTTCTGTATTCATGTAACAGTGCCCCTGTTCCATCTCTGCCCTGGCTCGGGGTGGGGGGGCTGAGGGGGGAACTGGTTTACTCTGCCCCTCTAGGGCATGGGGAGGCTCCTCTCCCACAGCCCTGCTGCTCTCCTCAGTGCCTAGGGCCCCGCCCCCCATTTAAGAGGATTATGAGTGTCCTGGACCATTGAAAAGGCAAATGGTCCCGAATAGTTCAAGGGAAGCTGAAAAACGTCTCAGGGGATCTACGGGAGGCTCTGATCACAAACTGGGAGGTCCTTACCATGCAGCACCCATACACAAGCCAGCATGGCTCTTTGCTCCTAGCAATAGAAAATGCACACTCAGAGGCACCCACCGCTGTGGGTGCTGCTTCAGCTTTCCTGAGACTCAGCAAAGACAACCAATGGTGCAGGACTGGGTGGAGGCGGGGCACTCTCTCCTGTCTGTGTGGTCCTTCCAGTTAGCTTATTTTTTATTCTTAGCAACCTCCGTTATTTATTGCCTCCCCTATTTTCCCCCCTTACCTCTAATCTGTGAAATATTATCTTTTCTAGGAAGTAGATATCCCGGGCTTCTTCTGTTTTTCCAACCTATGTTTATGGCATGAACCTTATGTCCTGAGATTTTGAGGCCTCGGGGTTTTGAAACTCACAGAGCCCAGTCTTGATGGTGATGTTCAGGGTCAGCATGAGTTCAGTGCTGTATGCATCGGGGTGTAGTGATCACTGTGGACTTACCGAAAGATTCTGCGTACTTGATTTTGAAAAATGTAGTGCTTGATAAAAGGTCATTTATTGTCAATAAATTAATATTTAATTACGATAATTATCATTGAAATCTAATTAAGAATTAAGCTTATTACAAGCAACATAAAATATAATAATTACTATACAAGTAATTTTGAAATAATGTTTGCACTTCAAATTATGCTTATTTACTTGGACAACAATCATATATCAACTTTAGGTTTGTTATTACTCTTATGAAAATCATTATTATTTCTTCCTAATACTAAATATTGTCATATGTATAAAAAAAGGAAAGGTATCTCTATAGAAAGGAACTACAAAACTATTCAATAAATACAAAAACCAAACATGTCTTTGAATTGAAGGAGTTAGTAGATAACAGAGACTAGCAGATGAATGGAGAGAAGGGAAGGAAAACAGAGAAATGGGTGGGTAGAAAAGCATATAAAAAGCCAGAGATCAGGTGATTTCAAGATAAGTTAGAGATAGTAGAGATAGAGAAACATGGAGGGGAGCAGACGGAAGATAATGGATGATCCTCTGAGACACACAAAGAGTGGGTTTAACTCGGTGCTTGATGCATATTGGAAACTCAGCGCATGTTTATTAAATGAGAGAATGAAAGAAATACAGAGAAAAATAACTACATGAAATAAAAGGATGTACACTGTGACCTTCATATTACATCTGAAGACTTAAATCCTGCTGTGATTTTGCAAATACTGTTTAGGCAGAAATGCGTTTCTGTGTTTGAAATACAGTCTGGTTCCTATAAAAGTAAAGGCTGCGCTTGTTTAACCATCATCAAGTTATGACAATCTCTGCTGTTGGAAGGAGAAAAACTTGAGTAATTTAAAACAGAAGATAATTTAAAACCTTTTTAAAAGTACATCATAAGCAGTGTCTATAGTTATACATACATAAATTATCGTGTCAATGGATTTTTCTCTGTTAATCATGATTTCCATAAGAAAATATTAAAATTACTGTTGTTTTTCTCTGGGACATAAAGTTATTGGGTAAAGGCATTTTAGAAAACTAAAAAGTCAGCCTTGTCCCAAAAATTATCATAAAAGTAAATGTCCAAACATTGAGAAATGGTTATGTAAATAATGTTACATCAACTTAATTGAATTTTAAAGGATATATAATCAATTATAAACATTCTTACAAAGAATAATGTTACAACTATGTATAAGAATAAATGCAAATACATAGGGGTTGGGAGAAAAATTAGAGAAAATTAAAATAATTTATTAAAATGGTAAGATTTGAGTTTTCCTGTTTTTATTTCTGACTGATATATTTGTTCCATAAAAAAATGAAGAGTCATCAAAGACCACTAACAAAAATTATTTTCTGTGCATGAATTTCCCAAAGTTGACATTTACTATATGTTCCTTTGGAAAATTCTGAAGTGAAATTATTACATGAAATTAAATCTTCCAGCTATGGAACTCACAGTTTTTCATTAGATGAATAAATAACTGTCCTTTTGTTTAGTGCTGGTGAGATCTAGCACTTACCTGTAAATGCACTTTCCAGGGTCTGTTTTCTCTAGTGATTTTGTGATGGAGACACAAGGTCAAGTATTTTCAAAACTTATTCTTCCTTTGGTCATATTTTGGTTGTTTAAGGTCATCACTCAGCTGGTGGAGATGGATGATAGGTTCTTCAGAGGTGAAAAGGAAAATTAGTTTAAGACATTTCATCAATATTCCTTATGCAAATTATAAAGCTGGGTAATTTTCACTTCAATTATTGGTAACTAGTTAATCTAACCTTTGGCATCAGTTAAGGGCAGTGAGCCAGAGGCATTTGTTGAAAAAAATCAATGTTAGTTTTCTTTTTTCCCTGAAATATGATCCAACAAATTAATGCTTCCAATTATCCAGTTACAGAATTCTCATTACTTGGACATAAAACAAAACATCTCTAGCCCATCAGCAAAAAGCTTATATTGTGATAGTGATATTAACAGATAGAATTGATACTTTTGGTCCTAACGGAACTTAGCAAGTACATTTAAAAATCATTAACTTTTCCAAAATTATTTTTGCCTTGAGCAACTGTCATTAACTCCATCACCATCTATCAGTGCCACCACCCCTCCTTGGTTCTCTGTATCCTGTAATGGTTCTTGAGATCTGTGGGTCACTAGATTCAATGAGGACTGGACAGCATCAAACAGAATCCCAAGATGAAGGAGAAGCAGAGAAGGTGCTCTTGATTTTATCCTGTTTTAATTTTATTTGTCTCAATGATTAAGTTTAATTACATTTGAAATGTGTATTTAGAGTTTTAAGAATAAAGATATCTGATCTTAAATGTTAAACAAGTTAAGGTGAGCTTGCTGAAAATGGGAAGTGGTAGAAGACCTGAAAAACTAAGAGGATGATGAAAGTTACCAGAAATTGGGATAGGGCACCATTATTAAAAAACAAAGGTGTTCAATAAGTTTTTTGATGTCTTGGACATAAGAAGCATGATGCAAATATTACTTGGATCTATGTAAGTAGTATCCATCTCTGAATACTCAATTTAATTCTGCTGATTATCAGTCTAGTCTACTTTGTAGAATGAGGAGCTAAGCTACTGTTCAGTGTGATGGCCACCTTGGGTGTCACATGAATAAATATGGGTGTAATAATGGGGAAGAAGATAAGACAGGTCATATTAAGTTCCTGAGGAATGTTGGTAATTCTACTGTAATGAACATACATTAGATACTGGGCTTTAGCTCTAGAACTAAAACTAAAAAATATCGTGAATGTTTGTAGAATTATCTTAGAGTTCATACTCAAGCTCTCTATATCTGATATGTAATTATTTGACTATGGACACCAGGTCCTCAGACTTTAGTTATTGGTCAGCAATTATTCTTTATTACATTCTGTTTTATCCCCATGTGTTTTTATAGTTAGTGACCATCTTCAACAAAAATGAATAATTTTTCTATTTTCGTACTTTCAGGAGATTATTTTTAAAGATCTGCAAGAGTTATTTTTAACTATACAGGATTTAAAATTTTACGTATCTCTTTTCTCTTCCTCCTTTAATTACTCAGATTTCTTTTTTTTTAGTTGCCTGTATTCTACTTGGCTAAAGAGATGTAAAAGGAGGAGGATGAGGGACTTTACTTGGGAGATGACACCTCATTGAAATATAAACAGAAGTAGGGACTTGGTAATATTTAATCTGGCAGATGTGAAACAAAAGATGATTTCTTTTTTTGGAAAGTACAGTCTGAACTACAATTGCGAGTCAGTTATTTAACGAGTTAGCCAGAAGTTTTCTGTGATCTTGTTTCAGAAATGCATGAAGTATTTACATTTTTATGTAAATTAGTAAAGTCTTTAAAATACATCTACTCTTTGAATGTTCTCTCTGAAAACTTAATGTTATGAGGTGCATTCATTAAAGTTTATCTTTTGGCCTTGGAAAATAATGCGCATTTTATAAGAGATACTGATATCTCATATATATTATATATAAACACATATTTAATAGCTATATTTATATATATATATATATAAAAACATGCTGGTCGACCTTTTTAGAACTTTGTCATAGTACACAGGCATGGTTTGCAGCACTTAGCTACAGAGATTAAAAATATCTATGCTTAAACTAAAGCCCTAGAAATCTTATTTAACGGCTCTGGACTGGGGCCCAGAAATGTCTACAGTCACGCATTACTTAAAGACGGAGATATGTTCTGAGAAATGTGTCATTATGTGATTTCATCGTTGTGCGAACATCATAGAGTGTACTTACATGAGCCTGGATAGTATATCCTACTACACACCTAGGCTGTATGCTATCAATCTTATGGGACCACTGTCATATATGCAGTCTATCATTGACCAAAATGACATTATGTGTCACATGACTGTATTTTTAAGAAGCTTTATGAGTAACTACACAGATGGATTTAAGGAATACTGATGTGCATAATGTCAATAGTCGAAACGTTTCAGGATCATTTGGTTATTGCTTTGTTCTATTTATTAAGTAAACCATTGTATGCTTGTATAGGTTTATATAACAATATATATATGTGTGTGTATAGCTTTATATAACATTGTATACACACACACACACACACACACACACACACCCCCACTTAAAGTTATATAATACTCTATTGACTTTAAGTGTATATATCTCACCTCTTGTTTTCTGAGCACAATGGGAGGTAATTATAATTGTGGCTCAGAGGACCATCGTTTGTTTCCTCTGGCTGCTGCAACAAATTACTATGTGCTTGGTGGCTAAAACAACAGAAACTGATTCTCTCACATTTTCGGGGGCCAGAAGTGGGAAATCACGGCAAGACCAGGCTCCCTCTGAAATCTATGGCAGGGAATCCTTCTTTGCTCCTACCAGCTTCTGGTAGCTCCTGGCATTCCTTGGCTTGAGGCTGTATAACTCCAATCTCTGCTTTCATCTTGACATGAGCTCCTCCTCTGTGTGTCTCAGTCCTTCAAATCCCCCTCGCCTTTCTCTTATAAGGAGGACACTAGTCATTGGAGTTAGGGTCCACCATGATTTTATTTTGAGATCCTTATCTTAATTATATCTGCAAAAACCCTACTTCCAAACAGGGTCACATTTACAGGTGCCAGGATTAGGATTTGGGCCTATCTTTTGGGAGGGACACAATTCAACACACCATAACTTTGTATTGCGTATGGTTATTTTCATTCTAAGCCAACTCTCATCGATCATTTGAGCTACCTATGGCTTTTTCAGTTATTAAACAATAATAGTGATCCATTCCTTTAAAAAGTATCTGACTTACAAATCAGTTATTCATATTTCATCCAGTTCCTACCAAATAACCTGAAGTGGTAACAGCATTTTTTTATACGCGCTTCTGCACAGGACTATGAAGAATGTGGCATATGAAATTTGTTGGAAATGGGCAGCATGTATTTGCAGGATACTGGTACCTGGAAATCATGGATTTCCTCTTGCTGCTAAGCTATCACATGATCTTTTTCACAACTGTAGAAAATTGGAAAAACCAGACATTTATGAAAGAAGTAAACAATGGTCTTGTAAGAAACTCATTTGTGAAGTTATTTTACAAACTGTTAGTAGAGAGGCCTGTCGTTTCCTCTCTGCTTATACCACTCATTTTAGAAATGATATCATGTCCTAGACGTAAATAATTGCATCAGGGGAGAATAATTGAGAATTGCTGCTTCAATAAGATTGTGCCTCCAAAAAATTTGAAAGTAACCTTCAGGTACAAATCAGAAAGATCATGGTGAGGTCCGGCCAGATTCGATGACCTGGCAACACAAAACCACTCAAAAAGTTCACTGATGGGAAGCAAAACAGGAGCACTCTGCTGAGGAACCTGGATTCACAAAGTGCAGGAAACCCACAAACACAAACCTGTGCGCATGAGCAGGCATGACATTCCACGTGCCGTGAGGGTAGCTGCCTGACAGCGCTTCAGTTCCTGTGAGGTTTACGTGGCCCCCTACAGCAGGGCCCTCTGGGATTTCTCTAGATCCTTACTCCAAATCTGGCTTGAATTGGCTTCTGTTCAGCAACTAAGCTATTCCCAAGATCAAGTTTAAAACCCAAAGTGCAAACCCCCGGGGCTGGCCCCGTGGCTGAGTGGTTAAAAGTTCGTGCGCTCTGCTTCGGCAGCCCAGGGTTACACCAGTTCAGATCCTGGGCGCGGACATGGCACCACTCATTAGGCCATGTTGAGGCGGCGTCCCACATGCCACAACTAGAAGGACCCACAACTAAAATATACAACTATGTACTTGGGGGATTTGGGGAGAAAAAGCAGGAAAAAAAAAAAGAAGATTGGTAACAGTTGTTAGCTCAGGTGCCAATCTTTAAAAAAAAAAAAGTGCAAACCCCTAGAAGTTCAAAATAGCTGAAAATAAATTCACTTAAAAGTGGAAAAAAAATATTGTATAAATAAAAATGGGTTTAATACCTTGACATGACAGTGGTTACTTGAAGTCAATGGTGAATATTACTACCACTAGTTAAGTCCTGCTTGTCTGTATTTAGAGAGACAAGTCTTATACAAAGCATACAATTCAAAGCAAATGGATGCTCACGTTTAGTATGAAGTGTTTGAAAATGGCTTGCCCACCAGGAATCGGAACACTTCCTCAGCACACGTGTACACTATAGAGTTGCTGTTCAAAACATTTTTCACAAATAGAAAAAATGCAAATTTATATTCCATCTATGTCACATAATCACATCTCCTCCCTTTTATAATAATAGTAATAGTGATATATGAAAAACGTAGTAGTATCATGTATTATTGAGAGCTTACTAAGTGCCAGGTCCTGAAAATGCACTATGTTATTCATACTCAAAAGAATTCTCTGATAAGGTATTACTAGTGTCCACATTTGCCAGAGGAAGAAACTGAGATGAGGAGATTTAAAACACTAACCCAAGGGTGCAAAGCTAAAACATGATAGAGCTGGGGTATTGACCCAGGACTGTGTGATTGCAAATCCCATACCGTACTGCCTCACCAGTATCACTGAGCCTGCATAACAATTCACATTAATATCGTACTATGATTTTGTTGAAATTACATTCAGGAATAAAAATGAAGAAAGCATTCAACTAACATCAGAAGACAAATATTCAGAGTAAATCTAGAAAACATTGAGCTGGAAGAGATTTTAGAACATATCAGCTCCCACTGCTTTCCTCTTTTACGACTAATCAGATGAATGGATGGTATGAATTAAGCTAACTTTTTTTTTCTTGGTGAGGAAGATTAGCCCTGAGCTAACATCTGCCACCAATCCTCTTATTTTTGCTGAGGAAGATTGGTGCTGAGCTAACATCTGTACCCACCTTCCTTTATTTTATATGTGGGACGCCTGCCGCAGCATGGCTTGATAAGTGGTGCTTAGGTCCACACCAGGGATCCGACCCTGGAAACGCTCAGCTGCCAAAGTGAAGGGTATGAACTTAACCATTATGCCACCAGCCTGGCCCCTTAAGCTAACATTTTAGTTTTTAATAGCAATGTATAGCGTTTCTTTAGAAATGAAATAGTCACCATTAGTTTAAATTAGATGCTATCATATAGACCGGAAGCTTCTTTAATAAAGATGTGGGAACTGCTAGAAGGGAAGAGAAGCAGAGCTCAGTGAGTTCTTGTCCCAAATTGACCATATATGACCTTGAGCATACCTAATAACCTCTGTGGGTCTCAGTTCTTTGAGTGCAAAACAAGATAATTAATTTTACTAACCTTGCCTAGGTTTTGTGAAGATTAATGAGTTAATCATGTCCAGAACACATTCTGTAATTCTTTAATGACAAGTACAGGAAAAATGTTCAGTACAATATTGAGACTAAGAAAGAAGGCTGTATTTATCATCTACACTATCTAATGGGCTGCCATAGGGGTTAGGATTAAGTTCTTTCCTTTTTAATATTACTGATGGGAGTAAACTCCTCATAATGACAAGAGCCTGCAGAATGTTTGTGAGATGGCTGGAAGGGAATATGCCGCTCAAAGTAATGACCACCGCTACAGTCAAAGTGCCCAGGTTCTAATCCTGGCTCTGCCACTAAACTACAACCTAACCAGGCAATTCCCTCTCCCTTTCTGGGTCTTGGGTTCTATAGTCATAAAGTGAGAACAATAACATCTACCTCAGGTGGCGTTTACACCAACTTCTTTATCACGCGTTCATTATCTACCACATAATCAGATGCGGTTTTAGGCGCAAGGGACACAGAAAGGCAAAAATCCTCGCCTTCAAACAGCTCGCATCTAAGAGAAAGACAGACAACAACTAAAGGGAAAATAAACAAATATTATGTTTCAAAAATAACAAAGACTACAAAGGCAATAAAACAAGGTAAGGGGATGGGAGAATGAAGTGGGATAGGAAAGGTAATTTGCGTATGGTCAGGGTGGCCTGAATGATGCAAAGAAATGGGCCACATGAAGACCTGTGGCTGGGATGTTCTAGAGAGAGGGAGCAACAAGGGAAAGGCTCTGAGCAAGCAGGAGCTTGGCCTGTTTGTGGAAGAGCAAGAAAGCTTTAGTATGATTGCAGCAGAGTATGTGAGAGGGAGATTGTGGGGGATGAGGAGAGATTGGCAGCTATGACCCATGTTATATAGGGCCTTCTGCACTTGGTAAAGAGTTTTGTTTTATTCTAAGCGTTGTGAGACTCAACTGGAAGGTTTTAGCAAAGGAAGAAGTTTTATAAAGATTTCTCTGGCTATGGGGTTGAGCATAGATACGGGAGAACAAAAATGGAAACAGGGAAACTACTGTCATGATCCAGACGAGATGTGATGGTGAATTGGATTGCGAGAGCAGTTAGGGAGGTAAGGGGTAGCTGTAACACTTGGGGTGTATGTGAAGTTTGAGTAGATAGTTCGTTCTGATGGATTACCAAGAGGGTGAGAGAAAAAGAGGAATCAAAGATGGCGCATGGGTTTTTGTCCTGAGCTTGGGAGGTAATGATAGCTTAAAATAAATACATGCTAAAGTTTGCCAATATAATGAAAAATGGGAAGCCAGCCAAATCCTCAATAAAAATCAAGCAAGGAAAAAGAAGACCCATGTTGGTAAAATGCAAATATTGGGGTACTTTGGATAACACAAAGCAATTTTGAATTCTTCCAAACACACATACACCACGGCTAGCAATCACTTGTGAGAATGGATTCAGAAATGAAGATGCTAATTATGTAACACGGAAAACACTCCAGCCTTATAAAACTTTCTCACAATTTGTATCTTGAATTGTTAAAGTTGAAACTTCAAAACAAATAAAAGAACATATTAGAACGTATCAGAGATAAATTGAATAAAAAAGAAAACAACTCTCAATGTGATATTCTAGTTTACAAAATATGGTTTGTTCTGTTTCTGGTGGATTCCATATAGACGTCTGCTAACCAGAAGAATACATTGTTATCTGTCATTTTGAGGTCTAGTCCAAAGGGCAATAGGTGATAGTTTATATAGCAGGAAAACAAAAGGCCAACATATCACAAATGAACAATAGAGTTTGATCTGATCACAGCTGTATGAAAGAATTAGTATAGTTAGCAAACATGTATCTACAATGTAATTGGAAAACAAATTCCCACACTAAAAAAAGAAGAGAGAGCTAGAGAGAGGAAGGGAGAGAGAAATAAATTAAGACCAAAAAAAAAAAAAAGACAAAGGAAACACTGCGGCTGGCTTTGGTTTATAAACAACAACAAAAAAAGATGTTTAATAGATGTGAATGTTTGTCTCTCTCTTCACTTAAACACGTCTGAAATATGCCTCTCTGCTGTTGGGAGAACATGGAATTAGGGAAGATATAGCTCAGCTGGAAAATGTTTAAGCAAAACCAAAAATGGTGCACAAAGTGAAAAGGGGAAATAGTCACTGAAAAATCTGTTTCTGACTGAAAAATTTCCCAAATTTTGTACAGGTGAACCAGAACTCTGAATCCCATAGTTGCATACATTCCAGGACAACTGGAACAACGTGTAAATTAGACATAGAGGAATAGAGTAGGTGATAAATAGCAATCCTACAAAACATGTAAGCAGACGGAACAGGTGACAGAGACCGCTACAGAGTGGGAATAAATTTGCTTACAGTATGATGATCCAAGAGTCTTTCCTCAATGCAGTCATTGTATTTTCCTTCACAAATGATTTACTAGTCTCTCAGAATTGATATTCCACTATGGACAAAGAGATATACAGATGGTTTACATCTTTCATGGAAATAATAGCCCTCTACGAGTTGTCAACGGGAACAATATTTGCAAATGATAATACAAATTAAATGTAAGCTGCTGAAAGCCATTATTCATTTTTCCTGAAAATTTAGAACTAAAAGTTTATAAAATGTAATTTTATGACAGAAAAATCAGAGTTCTCCATATTAAAAATTAACTTCTGAGGTTACATGGTGGATAATGATCATAATTTTGGGCTCCCAGCTTGGTTTTTTATTTCTTTTTTAAAATATAGAATTAGTGAACATTCTGGAGTGGGTGCATGAGAGTGATACTTCGAATTATAAAATATATATATATAGATAAATTAACTAGATATACACTACTGGTAATATTGCTATTTATTTTTATTAAATAGTTTTTCACAGACTGTTTCTAAGAGGCAAGATACCTGTTTCATTTTTTTGTTTCAGTTAAGGACCCATATTCTATACTCAGAGTCCATTCTACCAATGTAAGTGATTCTGATAGATGGAAATGGAAGTTTAGTATATGCAAAAGATATAAAAATGGTTTTATTCTATCTGCTGTACATACATTTTAATCTTGATTTAACCAAGGGCATATTTCTGATTCTATTGAGGACATTTTATATCAATCAAAAAATATGAGCAAGTATAAAATTTAGTATATTCTGTTGGTGGTCCTGCTTCAGCCTAATCAGGGGGCTCGTGTCCATTTAAATAAATAACTTATATGAACAGTGTGGGAGAGGCCTACAAGGAGGATGTTTTCTGAATATATTGTTTGAAGCAAATAAAAGGTGGGGGTAAGGGACAGACCGGAAGTGGAAGGAAGACCATGTAGTCCCAACTTTGACTCAGGAACTTTTTCTGACTGTGCCAGAGAGAGAGGAATTTTCTCCATTTCTCTAAAAGGTAGCATGGCTCTGTTCAGTGGGGGCTGGAGGGAATGTAGCACAGTCTTGGCACTCTAACCCTGATGCTTTTGCACTGGGTAAACATGGGGAAAGTATGGCCTGAGAAGGGTAGTGCTTTTCTAGAATCTATGGTAATTGGTTAGACTGTGCCATGGTATAAGAGAAGATGGACCCTGTCCAGAAAGCAGTAGCAGCAGCGGGATAGAATACCAGCCAGGCATTAATATCATATAAAGTAGTTATTTGGCATCTACCACATGCCAGACAGTAAACTAGGGACAGGAGATCAAGTACTGAATATGACATATCAAATTTCTGCTCTCAAGAAGTCTTTTACTCCAGAAAAGAAGGGGAGAAGGAATAATCATGAATAAATGTGTGCATATAATATACATATTAGTGTGATAGAGTATAGCACGTTCTGTGAGAAAAAAGGGGCAAATACTCTAGTTTAGGAGGTCAAGGATGGATTGTTGAAGTTCTATTATCAGACGGCTAGAGGTGAGTAGGATTTTGCCTGGGAAAAGGGGTAGTATTCCAGATAGAAAGAACATTTTATACAAAAAATTACTGGTAAAAGGGAGTATGGAGAGTTTAAGAAATTAAACGTTTGCCTGGAAAGCTATAGTGTAATGTGTTGCTGGTGGTGGAGAACAGAGAAGTGGTACATGAAGTTGTACAATCATAATAAAGAGATTGTCCTTATCCAAAGAAGAATTAGAAGCCATTGAATGGTTTTATTGCAGAGGATGATTTGGTTAGATTTGTATTTTACCGAGACAACTCTGAATGGAGTCTTGAGAATGTTTTGGGAAGAGGTTGGGGGCAAGAAACCAGGAGGCAGGCTACTTTAACAAAAGCACAGAAGCAAATGATGATAATGAAAACTCACATCACAGGAAGAGTCTCATTGAGACTGGACAACACAGCACCAGCCTTAAGATGCTAGGAGCCACTGCTTCCACCATCAGTGCTAGAATCAATTCCAAACCATCTCCTGCTTCTTTGGGCCACTCACTTCAGATTCCAAGACCATTGGTTTCTGCCCATTTCTAAGGCACGTTTCTTCTTCTTTGCTATTGACAATGCTATTGGGGATAGTAATGAAGAGAGATGAATGGATTTGAGATAAAGCAAGTAGAATGAATAGGATTTGGTGATTGGATGGTAGGGATGAAGAAGAGAAAGAATTGAAGGAAAAGACAGGTTTGGCATGTAAAACTTCAAGATTTTGGAACATGTCAGTGTGCTAGGTATATTGATTAAGGAAATATGTGTTTGGTTTAGGGCTTTATAGTTGAACTTCAACATTTTTATTTACCCACCATCTGAATACCAATTAGAAGAAAACCTTAAGATGGAAAGGAAATAGGGGAGCAAATATTTTTTTGTCTAAGCTGCTTGTCATCTAGATCCTAGGTGTATGAGCTGAACTTAGTCAACTGGATGCTGTCACCCAAACCGCTGAATCTGGATTTCAAGATTATTTGACAGTGTCAAATCCCGGAAGAAATAAGACACATAAGAATTGAAACATGGCCCTTGCTCAACCTCCATACATTCTGAGCTGTGTAATTCTTTGTTTTGAGAGTTGTTGCCCTGTGCATTGTAGGATGTTTAGCAGCATCGTTGGCCTCTACCCACTAGATGCCAGTAGCATCCCTCAGTCATAAGAACTAAAATGTCCTCAGATGTTGCCAATGTCCCATGGGGGTGGTCTAATCATCCCTGGGTATTTGTGAGCTTGGCAAGAGAAGTTCTAGTGGAGTGATTGAGGTGGAAGCTGGACAGCAGGGAACTGAGGAGGGAGGCAGAGGAGAGGGCAGCCACTGTTTTGCTAAAAAGTGGATCTGAGCTATACAATGGTGGCTGGAAGGGAGAAACATGAGCTTGCTTAAATGCTAATGAGAAGAAGCCAATAGAGGAGGAGAAGGCAGGAGAGAGGGTGATTGATATATCAAGGTCCCTGAAAAGATGGGAGATGTCACACACTCATAAATGTTACCCAACTCAGGTCTAAGAGCTGGTGCTGGCTCAACTGTTTTTCACTGATCTGTGATGCTGATGTACAGAAGCTGAGGATAAACCTTTAGAAACTTTATGGTAATTTGACAGAGTCATTTTATATTTGTTGAACCTAATAAAAATTTTGGCTTGCCCTTTATACCTATGTTTTATTTTATTTTTCTAGTTATTCATTTTTTTGTTGAATATTTCTAAAAAATATAGGCCCATGATGGATTGGCAATAAGAAAAATCTAATTCTTTAAAGATAATTTGAGAAACACTTCTGTAGAGCACAGGCAGAGCGATTAGACAAATACTTCATTCTAAATCAAGAGGAGGAAAGAATAGGACAAGAAAAAGAAAGTATTATTGACTTCTGTTTTCTCTGCCAAGGAGGCCAAATGTCATCTGCGGAAAGTGAGGTGGGAGGTGACTGAGTCAATGGTCTTGGGGAGTGGAGTCTGGAAAAAACGCTATGCGGTACAGGAGAGTGCCCTGACCAGAGGGACATGGAAAACATGCCTGGCCACTGAGGGCTCTCTGGAGTTCAGATCTATGCATTTACAATGCTGCCAATTAGGATGCCCAGGAAGATTCCGAGAAATGGTTAGGAGAGATGCTGTAGGGGGTAATGCCATGTGTGAGCAAGTGCAGGATAATATACCAATAAAATTGGTTAATAGATGTTAATGTAACGTTGGTTCATAAGTGGCTGGTAAGGAAGGAGAACAAATTTTTAAAATTATTTTAGCATGCTTATTTTAATATATTACATACCAGGATCAGTGGTAGGTATTTGAATGTTTTATTTTATCAAACCTTGCATAGTAGGCATTTTATACAAATTTATAATGTAAAAAGCAAGGTTCGAGAGATTAAGTATCCTTGTAGTCATGTGGTAAACTAGAAGTAAAACTAGGACCAAATTCAAAATTTCTGATTCCCTACCTTGGGCTCATTTTTAACTGTATAAAACACATTAAAAATACAAAATTTCCATATGCTGTGACAAAATAAAGGCACAAGCTCTTTTCAATGAGAGAGAGATTCTTGGATGTCCGTGAGCTTTCTCAAAATTATTTTTTCAGATTGCTCATTTTGCTTAATATTTCAAATACAAAAGACACCTGGGAACAGCTCTATGGTGTTGACGTTCACTGTCTTGTAAGAATGCCGCTGTGCGATAGAGTCAGCATCCATTCTTCCGGCGTGCAGTCAGGAGCGTATAATAATGATAATAACACCTTCCATTTGTATACTGCTTCACGGTTTCCCAAGCACTTTCACGTGCATTATCTTATATGAACCTCATCACAGTCCAGTGAATATATTTCTGATGCTTTGTTTTATTCATGACTGTCGTATTGATATTAGTCAGACACATTTTCCTTATTCAGCTGGTGAGTTAGCTATGAAAAGCTTTAATCAGACCAACAGAAAGATACAAAGCAAAGGGAAGTTAAAGTGTTATTTGTAATTCTGAATTGCTTGATTCCCTTCTTTTACGTGTTTAAACCATCAAAAGTGTGCATATTGCCTGTTTAGGAATTAGCATTATTTAAATACATATTTTTCATATCTAGCCAGAGCTCCCCAGATCATTGTAGTGTAGTGACTGAATGAATATTTAAAAACGGAAAGCCATTTTCAAAGCATGATATTTACATTTGGAACACATTATTTTAGGAAGATACGGAAAAATTTAAGAAAAATATATTTTGGGCTTTTGTTACTTATTATATAGGAAACCCATAGTTATCCAAAACTTTTAAAGAATATGGTATTACTATTAATTAAAAGATTGCTCTTTGGGGCCAGCCTGGTGGCGCGGTGGTTAAGTTCACACGTTCAGCTTCGGCGGCCCGGGGTTCGCTGGTTCGGATCCCGGGTGCGGACATAGCACCGCTTGGCAAGCCATGCTGTGGTAGGCGTCCCACATAGAAACTAGAGGAAGATGGGCAGGGATGTTAGCTCAGGGCCAGCCTTCCTCAGCAAAAAGAGGAGGATTGGTGGCAGATATTAGCTCAGGGCTAATCTTCCTCAAAAAAAAAAAAAGATTGCTCTGCAAGATTAGCCACAGTATGCCAAGATCTTTCATTTGCATGAAAAAGAAATACAATAATACATTATAACTCTAAAGTTATTGTAAG
The DNA here is from genome assembly GCF_021613505.1 of Equus quagga. Taxonomy (NCBI): domain Eukaryota; kingdom Metazoa; phylum Chordata; class Mammalia; order Perissodactyla; family Equidae; genus Equus; species Equus quagga. The sequence continues at coordinate 112,986,137 of NC_060273.1, read as the reverse complement.
TATAACTTATTCTTTCTTTAAAATTCAGAAAAAACTATGATATCTTGAACAACAATGAAACAGCAATTTAGAGTAAACATGGCTGAATTTTCAGGCTGTTTAAACATTCATTTTTACATAGTGATTAGCTTTTCATTTTTCTCCCCTTTTTTGGTGCAGGTCCATACTAACAGTAAATAGAAAAATTCGGGATTTATTTATTTGTTTTTGTCTCATATTTCAGGGTAAAACGTGTTTGAGCACAGTGGGCTTAAAAACAATCTCAGTGTTCTCTTTATTTGTTACAGGATGGTCTCATAGTCTGCATGAAATTTGCAATGTGAAAAAATGGCCAGTCAATGGAATGAGATGTTGATTTCTCATCAAAATATCTCTTTCAAATTTGTGACCCTGAATATTGTTGAATGCACTCTTAAGCTACAGTAGGAAGTTATTATTCTCCCTGTAGAATAGTATTAATGAACACTATTTGAAAGAAAGAATTACCTACCCATTCTAAATTAAGTAATCTTTAATTATTAAATTATTTATATTTCTATCAAAGTCTTATTTCCAGAATATTGTATCACAACATTAACCTTAGTGAACTGGAGACAGGTCACAAAAATATTAAACAGAATTCAATACCCTTGGGAAATGATTGTTATTTAAAATAACATTACGTTTCATTGGGTTAACAGGTAGAATATATACATTATTTTGCAATTTTGAATTTATCACCAGTGTGGAAAGAGTTAGCTATATTTTAGTCATTAGTAAAACTGAAAAGCTTTTGATACCCTCTTTAAATCCTGCTAATTGGTCTGAACTGTACTAAAAGATATTTTAATTGAAAACTGTAGCTATGCAGTTTAATATCTGACCCTCAAAATTTGATAGAATAGTGATCATAGGTGTCATAAGGCATGAATAATGCCCCTAATGTAAATAACCAAATAACAAATTATGTCATAAATTGTCTCATACACTCTAAATTAGTTCTTTCTATACAGATTTATATTTATCATAGAAAAATGGTAATACATTTGGATAGAATCTCATATTTGATTTCAGTTGTACTCAACGTTTGTACCAAGATTATCTTTCTGCATACATTTAAATTCATATAAATTAATAGGAATTTTAAAGAGTCTGTGAAAAGAGATGACTATGGAAACATATAATCACCCTAAATTTTTATCTTTCCATTGAAAATAAATCTCTCTTGAATTCATTTAGAATTTTTAAACAACTTATCCTCTATCTGACAAAATGGACCAAACGTACTATCTACAAATAGACACTGGCGTGTGCACGTCAACTGTATAAAGAGTGGTAAGGTGGAGTCTGTGAAAGACAAAACATGTTTAAGATGATAAGATAAAACTATTATTGCTTTGTGGATAATGTGTATAAAATATAGCACTGTGAATATTTAGAAAGTATACAGAAGAGAAAAATTGGCTACCGCCCTGTGCTCTTATTCTTTTAATTTATTTAAACTTTTTTTTATAAAGGAATAGTCCTAAACATTTTCTTTTTAAATTATGAGTCCTCCTCTAAGCATCTGGTTAATGTCAAAATTTAAACAATGCAATGATTATTTTGGGGGCAAAATTGATTCCATTGCTGCTTGTTACTTATTGCTGTCGCTGTAAAAGAGCAGATGTTTGACTAGTCTATGAATTATTTCTAGTTTTCATTAGGTCTTTATCTGTAGTTTGTCAGTGTGGTTCTACAGATAGAGCCAACCATCTGTTCTTTGGACTTGCGTTTCATGTGACTTACAGGAGTGTATTAATTTTATTGGGTCAGTCATTAATACAATCAGAAGTTTGTTTTCCCTGGGTGTGTTCCAAACCAGACTTCATCAATAAAAAAAAATCCAGACTTTTCCTAAATAATCTTTCTACTTTTTAATATAATTTCTCCTATTTAACCGACAGATTTTGAAAAAGCATATTACAGAACCGATTTGGTTTCTAGACTTTAAAATTCATTTTCCTCAGGGCTTCCATGAGCAATACTCAGAAATATCCATAGTTAGTATTTTTAAGAACCTGCTTTTTCTGGGAAAAGGAGTAATTATAATTTTCTATCTTCGTTATCACTTTCATATCCATTTCTAAAATGACACCTTGTGAGACCTTATGGAATACTACAGATTTCTGAAGGGACAAATTAAAGGTATGAGTTGTGATGTTTATCATAAAGGCAGTTCTCTCAAGATCTTAGTTCTACAACCCAGCAAATGAGGCATCCCTGAAAACAGTATCGGCCCCCTCAGTAACTGGGCTGTTGCCCAAAACTAGGTAAAATGAATCCCATCTCTCAGAAATTCACTTCCAACACTGTTTGAGAGAATACTCTTAGGTCAGTGCTTTTTCTTGTGTAGCCCGAATATCTCAGTGTTCTCCAGCTTTCTGAGATCACTCTTCACTTTAGTGTTCTAAGGCAATGCCTTGAATCCCTGGCCACATACTCTGGGAAGTCTCATCTAAATTTTGGTGAGTTTCCAGGGGGCTCATCTCATCCTGATCTGTCTGGTCTGAACTGCTTCCTACCTGTTATTCTCTCTGCCCCTTAAGATGATTGTTCTGAGTATTTCTTCAAACAAAGCAACCTGAAAACTTTTCGGAGTACTTCATTTCTCCCAAATTTTGCCAACACAAAGCCATTTTTAATGGACTTCTACTGAGGTTGGTTTGGGAATAACAAAAGGGAATAAGCAACAACATAAAATGGAATATTAAGCATCATTGCCGTAAAATGCCACCAGGCATTCCTGGCTGTGGGAAATTTCTTCTCTGAGGCCCTAACGCTTAACTTCCATTTTCTTGAGCTTCTTTATACCTTTCTCTCCAGAAATCTCTCCTCCAAGTTCTTGAATCCCATTTCTTTCTCATGCAGAGTTGTCTACTCCACCTCACACATAAGCTCAGGACCTGTTTTTACATTGTCCAAAATTGATGAAGGTTCTCTGCTGAACAAATGACTATTTATTTTGGGTCCTCACCCTTCAGCATCAATAAAGAAATAGCAGAAGCTTTGATATTCATTTCTTTCATTTTATCAAATTCTTAAGCCATGATCCCTCATTCTAATCTGTAAATAATAAGGATTTCTTTTCCCTCCATCCAGAGCACATCCTTGGGGTTTTACTATATAATACATTCTTAGGGTTGCACAGGTTTTAGCATCAGGCAGATAGGCTGTGTAGCTTCCAGAAAGGTATTTAACTTCTCTGAGCTTCTGTTTCCTTTTCAGCAAAACAAACAAAGACTATCACTTTCAAGATTGTTGAGAAACTGAAAATACTGACTGTAATGTAAAAACTCAACAATATGACCTTTCTCTCCCCTTACTTTTCAGTGCAGGTATCATTTTGCTAATTAGAAATACTTTTTTTCTTCCTAGACATTATGTTCCTAATTTTCCAAATGCACAGGGTGTCCTTGATCGCAGGACAGCAAATTACTGAGCCAGCCCAATCCATAGCCTAAGTCACCTGTGTGAGCTTTAGTTCTTGCTTCCTTGATTACTTGGAGTCAGTTTGTGGTCTTTGCACGAAAAAACTCACTCCAACTCTGAGATTTTAAATTTTTCTGAAAAAATGAGACCTTTTAAATTTCTTCTTTCTACAAATAACCTCCATTTCCTTCCTCTTTCTCCTACCTCTCTTTATTGCAATTGAATTCCTATTTATATCTCTTTGGCTTGGTGATTTTTAATTACTGTCAGATGTAAACTCTGGATTAATTAATCCCACCAGATGGCCCCTTAAGATTCATGAGTATTATATTTAAAGCATTAGCCCTGCTCATAAGACGATCCTGGTAATAATATTTAGTGCTCCATCCCTGGTGCTGGGTCTCAGTTGCCCCCAATTTTAAGCCTGATTCAGGTCTAAGGATTGAATGGCTGATAATTATTTCCATTTGCCTCTGAGCAAGACCTGGTTAGCCCACTTTGTCTTACTTTACACTCACATGTTACAGTTTTGCCAATAATTCTACACTAATTGATCTCAATTTCCCATATTTTAAAATTAGGTGTAATTTAAGGGCTCATATAGACTTATTTTTAAAAATAGAAGCATATGATTAATATATCCTAGAAAGTTTCCTTGGATTATTATTTTATCCAGTGCTTGGGTAAGCATAACCAGTTTTTAAGAGGTAACCATTAAAACTTAGTCACAAATCCAGACGTTTCTGAGTAACTTGGAAATTATGGGGCAAATGGGCAGCTGCATCTGGGGCCTTCCCAAAGTGGAGAGCTGCCCTCTGGGTGCAGAAGCATTGACCTATCTCTGTGCTATTTCTTCACCAGGATGAAGATATTAAGACTCCAGTGATGCAAATCATGAGAGCCAGTTGTGCATATTGCTTCCCAACTCTGAGTTCGGTGATGTCACATTCTTAGCTAGAAAGTGGCCACAGTGGTGGCTTGAAATTGGCAAAAGCTATAGATCAGAATTTGTTTTTAATACCCCAGGTAGCCAGTTGTTTATCATTTATCAGAATACCACTGACCCTGAGAGATAGGCATGTGAGATTTCTAAGATTCGTTCCTTAGGAGTACTTCTTCTCTTTTTTTAGGTTGTGTCTGCAATAGCTTTTCTGGTCCTTGCTGATGCTGAGTGAGCAACTCCAGAGAGATATTTTGATGAGAAATTCTCTGACTTTTCTGATCCACACACAGCATTCTCAGAGAGGTGGTAAACCAAATAGCACGCCTCTGTATATCTTAAAATTCCTTTATTAAAATCCTCATGATTATAATTTGGTTAGAAGGAAGTTATGACATACACATGATAGATAAAATTAGTAAAGGTTGGTGAAATGTGTTGACATTAGCACAGATCAGAGAGAGGAAAAGCTCTATGTAAAAGTTTCTTCATTTTCCTTGCTTTGACTCTTTGCTAGCAGTGAGAAAAATCTATATGATTCTCTGCGAGTGTGAACTTGATTCCCAGCAGCGCTTGAGCTCCTGTCTCTGGCTTCCAAATCATAGCAAGAGTTCACAGTGCTGAACCTACTAGCAGTGAGAATGGCTAACTTATCAAGGTTCATAATGAATTGTGCTTGACTAAACCCATCAGAGACGTGTGGACAACACAGACATACTGACAACTTGGAGCCTTTCAAATGAAAATTCCTGAAATATTTGCCCTACATCTTTTTAGATGAAGAAAGAGTGCAGAGAAAGAACCACCGAGGACAATTCCAACTTTCATGATCCACACGTTAAAACCAAAGTCCTACTTTTTACCAGTTTAATGTTAGGTGGAAAGCCAGTTAGTGACTGTTTTTACCTGGGTGTGCTCCAAGGAGCCTCACACTCTTGGCTCAATGCATTTTAGCAGAGTAATGCTTCCCATCTGCTCAAGACAATCTTGTTTTCTTTTTTTTTTTTGAGGAAGATTAGCCCTGAGCTAACATCTGCCGCCAATCCTCCTCTTTTTGCTGAGGAAGGCTGGCCCTGAGCTAACATTCATGCCCATCTTCCTCTACTTTATATGTGGGATGCCTACCACAGCATGGCTTGCCAAGTGGTGCCACGTCTGAACCCGGGATCCAAACCCGTGAACCCCGGGCCGCCAAAGCGCAAAGTGTGCACTTAACTGCTATGCACTTAACCTGGCTGGCCCCAACAATCTTCCTAAAACGAATTATAATCCCACTTCGCCATCACCCTTTCAGAGATATTTTATCATTCTCTATAAAAGTAACAGGTTGTGGAATGAGATTTTCTAGATTTTCATCTCAGCTCCATTATTTGCTAGCCTGATGATTTGGAAAATTATCTAGACTTTATGGTACCTCAGTATTCCTTTGCACAAAGTGGGGATCATCAAAACTTACAACATAGGCTTTTGGCAGATCTAACTATATGGTTATTAAATGATGTGCCTTGCATATGGTAGGCACATAATTCAAAATATAATAGCTACAGATTGATGTCTGTGTCAACTGCGCAGCTGATCTGTTTCATCTGGTGCTGATTGTCACTATGTTCTGGTGCCTCAGCTCTGTCTTCACACTGCTCCAAAGCCTTTGTGGTATCTCTAGGGAAACCAAACTATGCATATGCCAAAATAATTTTCCTGAAAAAAATCATTGTTTTCTATCACTTCTCTTCTCAGTGGTTTCCTATTCACTCAGGAATAGTTTTCAAGAATCTTTAATATTCCCAGGCAATCTCATTCCTTGTGAATCTTCCGTTCTAGCGAGACTTGTCTACTCACTGTCTTTGTAACTTTTCTCGTGACCTTGATCACTCACTATGGCTCCCTCCTAGCCATTTATCTAATCCTCACTATCCCTAAAAGTGTAACCCAAGTCTTATTGCCCTAAGACTTGTTCTTGAAGATAATTTTTATTTACTTATTTATTTTGCTGCAAGGCTGATAAACCTCTGTCTGCATTGACTATTTAGCACCTGCCATTAATTTTCTTGTCTTACTATGATCTTCTGTGAATTACTTTTCCATTAGATTGTACATTCTTTGATGGGAAGATCTTATTTTTATTTTTGAGCTCTCTCATTACTTAGTGCAATGTCCTGTACATATCTTTTTGGTTATCAGAAATGGTACATAATGTAAAACACAGACCTGTTTATTTTTCACCCAACATTTTATCATGAAATTCCTGAACATATAGAAAAGTTTAAAGGTTTATGCAGTGAACACCTATGTATCCACCACTCAGATTCTACAATTGTTGGACATACTTATTTTCTATAACAGTGAAATAGACTTTTTCTCCAAGCTTCAGAATATATGAAATAAATGTGTCTAATTTATTACTATAAATCTCACTTCCTATGGTAATTTCATTGCCTAAATTTGTGGGTGTACAAGCTATCTATTGTTTTTAAGCACAGACAAATTGAAATTTTTATTTCTACAGCAAGGTGTTTATAAATGAAATATTGCCTTCTTTGGAAGTTTATATAATGTTTTAAAACTTTTTTAAAGTGATTATGATGTCCTATTGTGAAGAACTATTTTTGTCCCATCGAAATTATGAATAATCCTAGTAGAGTTGATGAGTGCAAACTTTAAATTATTAATCCATATACTAAGACTTGTAAGAGTAAATGTTTGTTATCCTTGAAGTTTTTTTAAATTTGGGAACAGATTAATCTAAAGTAAATATTGTACCTAAGGACTGCTATTCTTAGAGATTCTAACAGAGAATTACCTTGATCAACTTAAGAATGAAGATTGATCAAGAGGTTTAAGCTCCAGAATACTGTTTTACCTATTTATCTTTATAAAATTTCAGTGTTACTCAGAGTTTGTTTTACGTTTATCTCATGTATAATCAGATTGTAATCTCCTTGAGGACAGATAATCTGTCTCATTCACAACCATTAGTACATTTCATAGTACCTAGCTGTAACTAAAAACACAGCTGATGAGTGAATACTGGGAAAAAATAGAGCACACTAGCCTCGAATTTGCCCTTATTTTAATGAAACAAACATTTATTGAATCTTCAGTTTGCAGAGTACTAGGGTCATTGAAATAGGGCATAGGTGTGCAATACACATGAGAAAATAGTCTTTTTCTTTCTTCTTGCAATAAATTGTACTGTCTTTTTTGAAGAACAGCTTTCAACTGTCTATGCCTCTAGGAAAGAGAACTTTCTACTTATATATATTTTTCAATAGCAGTCCAAAGACAAACAAGTAAATTTAAGTCTATTTTGTAACATTTTCCTAAAAAACAGTGGACTTTTAGAGGCTGTATTTATTTCCTAGATATCCATGGGAAATTGGTGCTTGCAAATATTGTTAAAACTCCCTAATAAAAACTGAGGGAAATAAGATGGGATATTCAAAGCAAGTATATTTAGGCCTTTTTGCTAAGGTAAGGAACTTCTACTGTTATTTCCGGAAGGGAGGGGAAAAATTATCACTAAAATAAATTCAATTATAAACATTTAATTTCTGAGTAGTTTTCATTTTATTTTGTATGTATACAGGCGAGGTGCATGAGTGAATATCATTAGAGTAATTGTCAAATGCGTTACACACACTCACTTAAACGCTTACTTTCCTCCTACTAGTACTTGAAGAATGTAAAATACTTTGTTCACATATTCTTATCCTCTTCTGAGAACTGATGAGGAGGGAAGCAGGAGACTCCTTTCAAGGCTTTGTTTCCTGAAATGCTTTCTCTTATTTTCATGCAGTCCTCCACCAATTTCCCTATTAGGTCAAGTTCTCCTCTTCATACGAACAACAGTCTCTAGAATCTACCTTTAAAGAGTCGGTGTTGTTGAGCTTTTGTAGATGAGCCGTGAAGTTCTGTTCTCTCCTGTGTCTGTCAAGAGCAATTTGTTCTAGAAGACATGTTAAGATATTAACAAATATTAGTTTATCTATATCGGAGGTAAAGTAAAATGTAACTTTAGTCCTATATCAATCATAAAATTGGGGTTGACTTCATTTTCTAACTGATAATAACACTGTGTGACTAGAGGTGTTCTATCATTTCTGTGCTTCCCAGAAACCAATACACAGAACAAAATATTCTTAAGAGGATCTCGTTTTTCAGATATGACAGATTAATCATTGGGACTGGACTTGGTACCAATGAAATTATAAATGTGACCAATGTATATATACATATGAAAGTAATGATACAACTAAATATAAATTAATTATTTTATTAATTAATGTAACTAAATATAAATAAATATTAAGAGAACTCAATATTAATGTAAGAGAAAAAATTGTCTGAAAATTGAGCATCAGTTCATATACATATTAATTTTAAGAGGTTTCCCCGGATGCCACAACAAGTATTAAGAAATATAAAATACAACTTATAAATTTTAGTGACATTTAAGAAATTCACATATAAAAACATTAATCATATTTAATTCAGAATAATGTTTTAATAATAATGTTTTTCACCTTCTTTGAATTTGGAATTAAGATTTGTTAAAATTTTATCTCTGAATGGTATTGATATTTTGTCTTCCTGTTGACTAGAAGTTTTCTTTATTAAGGGAGAGATATTGAAAATTCTCCCAATTTCATTGCCACTGTGCTTAACAAAAAATAAATTTCTATTCGTTTGCCATTCAATGTTCTGTTTTACGTGAGTAAAAGTGGGGATCTAAATTAAGTAACTTTGCGTGTTTTGTGAGTAAACTTTGTGAGTGGGAAAGGCTGGAGCCCCTCTTCATAGGTGTAAACCATAGACTTCTATATGTGAGTTCAGCTGGAGACTGCCAGTGTTTTTTAAAGCTAAACTTTAAACAAGCTTTTTCTGAAATAACTAGACTAAAAGGTTTAAGGCTCAATAAAATGCTGTATGTATAAAATGTATATCTATCTATATGTTTCAGTATATAGGTATATATTTGCACACATTCAAGGCATCCATCATGTTTAAGGTTATACTCTCCTAGAAGTAATATATTGATGCTTTGAATTGGGGAATGTGATGAAACACCTCCTGATAGTCAATACTTTTTAGCAACATCAGAGAAAATCAAAACTTGTAGAAAATTTCCAGAAATATTAAGGAACTTTAGGTTTCTTTATTTTTATCTCAATATTTTTATATTTGTTAATAGCACAACTATTTTTTTAACTAAAGGATCCATATTTATTTTCAGTGGGCATTTAAAAATAATACAATAATCAATTTGTGTTGTTTGCATTTTTAAAAAGTTGTTTGTATGATTTCATAACTTTTAAAATTCATTGCTTTATGAGTATATCTTTGAGACCATTTTGTGGCATTCACTTTTAAGTCCTTCTCATTGTCTCAGAGTAGGCATTGACAAAAAGGAAAATTCATTTTAAAATAAATCAAATGATTCATTAGAAATAGTTTCCATCTTTTTCTTCTTCAGAAAGAACACAAGACTCATGTAGAATTTACCTTTGTAAAATTTATACAGGTAAATTCTACTCAAGTTCAACAAGCCAACAATAACTTAGGACAAACACAAGCTTGACCTGCACTTTCTAATATGAACACACGTGGCTCTTGAGCTCTTGAAATGTGGCTAATCCGAGTAGAGATGTGTGGAAAGCACAAGATAAACACAGGATTTCACACCTTAATCTGAAAATAAGAATCTGCAATATCTTATTAATAAATTTTATGTCAATTACGTGTTGAATGGTAATCTTTTGAATATGTTGGATTAAATATTTTTATTCTTAAAATTAATTTGACCTGTTTATAAACACATGTACCAGAAAATTTAAAATTATATATATGTCTTGCATTATATTTCCACTGGACAATGCTAAGTCAGTCCATCACCTACTGGTGTTTACACGTATTTTACTCACTGGTGTATCTGTGAGTTGTCATTATTCACTGACCAATGAACTTTCAAAGACTGTTTCACTTTCATATTGACTGTGAGGGGAAGTCCAGGTGATGAATTATTCATTTGTAGCACTGATGAAGCATTCAGTGGATCTCAAGAGGAGAGTTGAGCCAAGCGCAGCTTTAGGTAGACAGGCATCTGACATCTGTTTCAATCTAAGCATATATCACTGTATTCTTCCTGTCACTCAGCTGTGTACTTACTCAGAAAGAGTTAGCAGTTGCTTTCCCAGGTTCATAGGAAGAGTGACATTGACTACATTATGCTAAAATTTTCATCATTTTTATTGTAACTCATTTTTTCCAGATTTATTGAGATATAATTGATATATAATATCGTGTAAGTTTAAGGTGAATGATATGATGACTTGATGTATATATTGTATATATTGTGAGATGATTACCACAATAAGATTAGTTAACAAATCCATCACCTCACATAGTTACAATTTCTTTTGTGTATGGTGAGAACTTTTAAGATCTACTCAGCAACTTTCAAATATACAGTACAGTATTGGTAATTATGGTCACCATGCTGTACATCACATCCCCAGAACTTATTCATCTTATAACAGGAATCCGTACCCTTTGACCACCTTCGCTCATTCCTTCCACCCCAGCAATTACCAATCTACTCTTTGTTTCTCTGAATTTGGTTTTTAAGATTCCACATATAAGTGAGATCATATGGTAATTGTTTTTCTCTGTCTGACTTATTTCCATAGCATAATGCTGTCAAGGTCCATTCATGTTGTCACAAATGGCAGGATTTCCTTACTTTTTATGGGTGGATAATACTCTATTATATATTATATGTATATATATATGTATATGTATATATGACATTTTCTTTATTCATTCCTCCATTGATGAACACTTAGATTGTGTCCACGTCTTGGCTATTGTAAGTAATGCTGCAGTGAACATGGGGGTGCAGATATCTCTTGAAGATAGCGATTTCATTTCCTTTGGATATACACCTAGAAGTGGAATTGCAGGATCATACAGTGGTTCTATTTTTAATTTTTTGAGGAACCTCTGTACTGTTTTCCATCGTGGCTGCACCAGTTTACATTCCCAAGAATAATGAGCAAATGTTCCCTCTCCTCCACACCCTCACTAACACTTGCTATCTCTTGTCTTTTAATAATAGTCATTCTAACAGGTGTGAGATATTATCTCGTAGTGGTTTTGATTTGCATTTCCCTGATTATTAGTGATGTTGAGCACTTTTTCATATATCTGTTGGCCATTTGACTATGTTCTTTGGAAAAATGTCTATTTAGTTCCTTTGCCCGTTATTTTATACAACTCACAAAAATTAACTCGAAATTAATTAAAGGCTTAAACGTAAGACCTGAAATCATAAAACTCTCAGAAGAAAAGAGAGAGAAAAAGATCCTTGACACTGATCTTGGCAACATATAGCCAAGATATATTTTTAGATATGATATCAAAAGCACAAGCAACAAAAGCAAAAATAAACAAGTGGGAATATATCAAGCTAAAGAACTTCTGCACACCAAAAGAAATGATCAACAAAATGAAAAGGCAACCTACGGAACAGGAGAAAATATTTACAATATCTGATAAGGGATTAATGTTCAAAATATATAAGGAACTCATACAACTCAATAGCAAAAAAACAAATAATCAGATTTAGATTCATTTTTGACACAATATTCTCAGTTTCAATGCATTTTTATTTGTAATAATTATACTTTTGATGCTGTTATCCTTCCTGCCAATGTAATACCCTGCCCAAGGGAACTAAAATATTTTCTACCCAAGGAAAAAGAAATCAGTGGCAACTGAGACTGACATTTGTAGAAATGAACCTGACAACAAAATCATGGGTAATTATCCAGACCGGTTTGGCAGGGAAAAATTATTAAAATGCTAACAAGATTAACAATAGATGTATAGAAAGTTTGGATGCTCTCTGTTAGCCACAGCTACCGATGTGCTTTGGCTGAACTGTCAGGATTAATTCATTTGTCTATTAAATGCTTCATCAGGATGCTGGGAAGATGAATTAAAAAATTGATGCAAGGTATGCCATTAATGCAAGTATTCTGAGATTACAGTTTCTTTAACCCAATATTTATTTACTTAAAGTAATCTCAAAGCAAAATAAGAACTCAACTCAAAGAAATATCAACCAGGATGTCTTTTCATACAAACTAAGCAACTATTAGTGTTACCTTCTTTATCATTTTTTAAGCAATCCGTGTAAGAGCTATATATTTTTAATTGCATGAAAGGTAAAATAGTCATTCAGAATTTACTTCATTATTTTGACAAACAGACTTTTATTAAGACCCACCTATATTTGCCAGTCACTAAGCTGGGCTCTGTGGGAAATACAAAAAATAGTTCTTGATGTTGCATACCTGATACTCTAGCTGTGAGTTTCCTTCCATATCAGTGAGAATGGCTCTGTCTGGATCTAGATAATAGATGAAATCTTAATTATATAAATGTATAGCCATCCCTCATTTATGACATAAAGAGTAGAGGTAACTTGGAAAACTGAAATCCACAGAGTATCCTCAGACTCTGAACCATTCACATTCTGTTTTAAACTTTTCCCTGTCTTTTTATTTTCTTAAAGATCTCTTTTAAAATTAGTAAAGATGAGTTGATTCACATTTTACTTCATTAAACTGTGGAAGTGTGCAATAAGTCATATTTATCATTTTGTCCCTGGCACCCAGCAGAAATCCTAGTGCATTATGTACCTCATCAGTAGAAGCTGGCTTTGATCGCAGTAAGCAAGGGTTTGGGTGGGATGAGGAAGCTGAAAAAAGAAATCATCATGTACAGGTTGGCTTGTCAGTATTGATGCTTTATGGTTCTGCTGTGTTGGCGAAGAAATAACATTTATTGTTCTATTTTTTGTTTGTTTTTTTAAGACTCTTATAAGAGCTTCATTTAGGTATATATATAGGGTAGATATCTTTAGGATATAAAAGGGATATGGAGGGGCCACCCCGTGGTTGAGTGGTTAAGTTCGCATGCTCTGCTGTGGTGGCCCAGGGTTTCAGCGGTTGGGATCCTGGGCGGGGACATGGCACCGCTCATCAGGCCACATTGAGGCGGCATCCCACATGCCACAACTAGGAGGACCTGCAACTAAGATATACAACTATGTACCGGGGGGATTTAGGGAGATCAAGCAGAAAAAAAAAGGGATATGGAAAAGCTACTATGTATAGGATATATATAGGATATATGGAAAAGCTATTACCTTATTTTTTCTGAATAAGTCTGTTATTAAACAGACTGAGTTATGCAAGCCAATATCATCTCTTACCCCTACACAACCTTTCCAAGTTGTACTGAAATTTGCCCTGAGAATAAACTAATAGCATAACGTCTTTTATTCGACCTCATCAAATATACCTCATTTCTTTTTCAGGCTCATCCTTTCTCTTTATTCCTTTCTCTCCATACCAACTGACTTGCATGTACCCTCTTTCCCTCTTTCTGGGCCTTTGCAGCCATTGTTTCTTGGCTAACTCCTACTCATCTTTTGTCCAGATTTGTAATCACTTTACTTGAAAAATCTTCCCTGATAATTTGATCTTCAATAGGTCCCCATGTGATGTGCTCCTATTGCATCCCTTACTTACCCTTACCATAGCTCCTACCATATTGTCCATTTCCTTTGTTACCCACAATAGTACTTTCTTTTTGATGGTAAGGACTACGTCTTACATTGTATACTCAGTTGTCAAATAGGACTATTCCAATTCAGCACTAGTTGAGAAATAAGTGAATGACACACACAGAGAAAAAACCCCAAAACAACATTTTAATAGGGGAAGAGAGATTAAGCCAAAATTATTAAAATGCCGTTGAACACTGCAGAAAGTGATCAGATTATTGACAATTTCTCCTTTTATTCCACAGGTCTCTAGAGTAGCATCATTTTCTATTTCTTGGCAACAATTCCCGTGTGTTAATTTATTTGGATCCTAAACATAATTTTTTGTTACATAAAGTCACTTTGAGTTGTAGACCTTTCACTTGTTTATGGAAGTACTGTATTTTTTTTTCTCTGTGGAAAAGAATAATTTTCTGAGCTACAAAAAAGAGTATTATATTCCATGGAGCATTAGGTTCATCACTCTAGTTTTAAAAAATTTCACTCATGGTTATAGCACCAGATGTTAAAATTGCTTTATTGTTTAACCATCTGAAACAAAAGCAGATTTTGTTGATCTCAGTTTTTTGGAGCTTTGTCTCTTTGAGAAAAAAAATCTACTTTATATCATAAGTCATATTCACAAATAAATCCATGGAATAATTTAACACTGAGCTATAGTTACATATGTTCTCAAACTTTTGAAAATCTAAAATGATATAAATGAATGATTATATATTTATCTGTGTATAAAATATTTATGTTATTACTTTTATGTGTTTCAGGTAGCTGGGATAGTGTAAATCTGAAGTGATGCAATATGGTAAAGACCCAGTCCTTTAGAGAAATCTACCAAAGGGATCTGCCTACCATAGCCACCATTGGAAGGCTGATACTGTTCAGGTGGCCTGCATCCTCAATTAAGTTCACAAGCTAATGATGCCGGATCCAGATTCTCATCTATACTGGATTGAATAGTGTCCTCCCAAAATTCATGTTCACTTGCAACCTCAGAAGTTGACCTTATTTAGAAATAGAGTCTTTGCAGATATAATCAAGTTAAGATGAGGTCATACTGGATTATGGTGGGCCCTAATCCAATGATTGATGTCCTTATAAGAAGAGGGAAATTTGAACACAGAATTGCACAGACAGACAGAGAAGAAAGACAAGTGAAGATGGAGGCAGAGTTCGAAGGGATACAGCTACAAGCCAGGGAACACCAGACTGAAGGGCAGAAACTAGGAAAGAAGCAAGAGAGGATCCTCCCCTACAGAGAGAGCATGCTCCTGCTAACATCTTGATTTCATACTTGTAGCCGATAGAATTGTGAGAGTATAAATTTCTGTTATTTTAAGCCAGCTGGGTTTTTTTAAAGCCACCTTGTTTTATTACGGCAGCCCTAGGAAACTGATACACCATCCTAGAACAATAGATGAAAAAGCAGAACAACTGCCTTGCGCTGGTGCCTCAGGCAACCAGCAGACAGGATGAAGTGGAGCTAAATCAGGGCTTCCTGAGGATGATGCCCTAGAATTTCACTGAGAAAGATGAAGGGAGAGTTGCTTGAGGTCTGTGGCAGGCGAAATTAATTTAAGAAAAAGTAATTTCTGGTACTACGTGTAGTAATCAGCTTCTTATCTCCAAACATGGAGAGTAAGAAAGAGGAGAATGTGGAATTTGGGGGCAGGGATAAACAACAGGGATTGTGACTGGTTTTAAGTTGTATGGAAGATGTTATTAGGGCTGTACCTGTTAGAGACTCAAAGAGATCCTTACGAGAGAGTAGCACCCATTCTTCAGTATTTATTCCAAATAAGGTTTGAATAAGAAATTGGGATCAGGATTTAGAGTATTTAAAGTCAGATGAGTGCAATTTAGAATCAGTGGGTTGTAATGTCACTTTTATGTTTGTGAGGTTTTGATTTCTCTGTGCTTCCTATTCAATTGTTTTTCAAAAAACATTTCAACATTGACTCAGACAAACTGGGAGAACTTGTTTTACTCATCTTGGAAACAAATCTCTAGCTTCCATTTTACCCAGAGTCCAGGTTAGAGAGTAAAGGTGGCTCTTTCAATTCAAGACACTGAAAGGGCAGCAGAGTTGCCGTAGAGACCAAAGGGGTACAAGAGCGTCAGACTTGATGTGAGTTTGAGTGTTAATCAATTTAGTTCTGAGATTTCCCCTCACACTTCCAAATAGCCCGTTAGCAAATGCCCTTGATAGCCAGTGATTTCCCCTGACTGCTTGATAGCAAAAGAATAAGAAGTACACCTGATGTTGGCAAGAGTCTCATTGCCCTCTGCTGTAGTCCAAGCGAGGACGTAAGAGATGCCAGCATAAGCATTCACTGTGACATATTTTATCTGCCGCATG
The DNA here is from genome assembly GCF_021613505.1 of Equus quagga. Taxonomy (NCBI): domain Eukaryota; kingdom Metazoa; phylum Chordata; class Mammalia; order Perissodactyla; family Equidae; genus Equus; species Equus quagga. Next base: position 112,969,760 of record NC_060273.1, on the reverse strand, counting down.
CTGACAGCTCACTCTGATTATAATCATTAGAGTCTGCCATTTTTCTGTCTGGCTATAAAATGTCCTGATTATGTTAACCTTGACTGAATATCCCTTAATCTCATTTAAATCCTAACAAGCATTTGAAGAAACTTCTTCCAACATGGACTTCCTCGGAAGTCTTCCATTGAAGACGGACTTAGATTTCCAATGGAAAAATGTGTGCCTGCCTTAACAACCCATTGTCAGTGCCAAGACACACCCAGAAACAAAGAGTCCTAAAAATGACCTTTATATTTCTTCCCCTCTTGTTTGTTATCTCTTTAATCAATGAGACTTTTAATCATCTAGTCTTCTGGAGAAAGTAAAGTCTATTTAGCTCCAATATTTAATAAATTGAGCCATAGAGCCATAGATGGAGGAAATACAACCTTTAAAGAAGAAAATATTAGGCTTATGAATATCCTGATGAAAAATTGGCCCTTGCTGGGACATGTCTAATGTTACATAAAGAACTATATTGGATTTGGACTGATTTTATGTAAAACTAGCTATACTTAGCCATAAAATCAATAGCTATTAGAGTTGCCAGAGATTCTAACAACCATGTAATCTAATCTCATTTATAGCTAAGGAAACTCAAATTGAGAGAAGTTAAGGGACAGATAGATTTAACTATTCCCTACTTTGCAGACATAAATGTTCCCTCAATACGCTTCTTTTTTTTGAGGAAGATCAACCCTGAGCTAACTACGGCCAATCCTCCTCTTTTTGCTGAGGAAGACTGGCCCTGAGCTAACATCATGCCCATCTTCCTCTACTTTATATGTGGGATGCCTACCACAGCATGGCTTGTCAAGCGGTGCCATGTCCAAACCAGCGATCCCTGGGCTGCTGAAGTGGAAGGTGTGAACTTAACCGCTGTGCCACCAGGCTGGCCCCTTGATAGACTTCTAATGTGGTACTTCATTGAACTCATTATTTATATGTCAGCCTTCCTGCTGAACTATAATCTCTGGAAAGCCAGGGCCACATCTAGAGTCTTAAAAGTTAGGATAGTGCCTTTCTACTACTTGTGTCTTGGGAATGCCAAGTAAGTATTCTTAAGTTGTGAGTATGTTGTTCTTAATATACTATTATCTTCTACTGCTATTTAGAAAAGAACTTCTAGGAAAAATCAGTGATGAGTTCTCAGATGACACAAGTTTCTTTGAGAAAAATAAGGCTACCCAGTGATAAAAAAAAGAAAGATGTGTTCTGTACTGTATAAGAAGGAGCTATTGGTGTAGGGATTGGGCCAAAGAACCCCAAAAAGGTATGTTTAAATATCTGTTTTTATTATTTTTAAGTTTTATGGCATTATTTAAATGTTGATATCCAAGTGTTCTATATTGATGACCTAGTTTAATAATGCAAAATGTATTTTGTCAAATATTGATTTATTTTCTGAAATTTAAGTCTCCAGAGATGAATTAATATTGTGTGAGAGCAGCCAGGTCCAAATCCAAATTTTCTTGAGTCGATGCTGGTATTTTATATCTCTCTATCTTCTTCTTCCTAGTTCTTTTCTGTTTAATACTTATATGGGGAACTTCTCATTGTTGTAATTTGACCAGGTGATGCTTTTCTGCCTATTCCTTTTGACCGTTCCAATTTTCTCTTATAGCCCAAAGACTCAGTGCCACATCTTAGATATGTGAGTGGAGCAACTTGGAGAGTTAGTGACGCTCAGGAAATACGAAATAGTAATGCATTTGGTTTTTTCTTTCCACAGATCTCAAAACATATTGTAAAGATTCTGCTTAATTCTTTCTAACTCTTAATGTCGTGAAAACAAGTCCTAAAATATTGTCTAAAAGTCCTCTGTTTTTAATCTTCCTTGAAACAAGTGTTTGATGACCTCAGGTGCAGTCTAGCCTCCTCTGTGGCTCTGTCCAAATTTACTGAAGAAGTCTTGTAGGCCTGGAGGCAGAGGCTGGCTTAGACTTCCTTATGTAGTCAGGCTGGTTCCTGCCTAGATTCTTTCATGAAAAATGTGGACTTGTGTTCCCAAAAATTCAAGAAGGAAAGAATTAACGGCAGGCTTTGATTTACTCAGCATTCATAGTGTGAGAGTACCTTCTGTTGGAATCACATACATCTGTTTTCCAAACTGCCCACTGGATCTTAAAAGAACTGAAAGGACTGCCTCAAAGCATTATGTAAAATGATGAAGTGGAAGAGACGCAACATAAGACTGAGAGACAGCTAATCCTAGTGTGCGTCCTGGCCAAACCACTGATAGCGTTGCAGGATTAACTTTCTGGGGCTCAGTTTCTTCCTTCTGAAATTGATAGTCCTTGAACAGGTGATCTTCAAGTTATCTTCCATATTTAACTTCTATAATTAATGATACATTAAAATAGCTTATACATGCTGATCTATAGAGATGGGAGTAGGTGAAGTTCCAAAGAGAGTGGTCAAGATAATACCTAGCTTCATAAACCAGGAGAAGGCTTCCACTCCTAAAGGTTCAATCATAAAAAGATTAAGAGAGTGATCTTTAATACAGCGACCTGGCCTCCTGCTATCAGTCTGAAATTTTGTACACTTTGCCAAATTTCTTCTCTGAAGCAAAAGATAATAATTCAAAATATTGATTTCAAGACAATTCATTCATTTTATTTTTATGAGAATAAACACATTCTGATGGACAAGTTTCTTTTTTTGGCTTGGAAAGCAGGAATTAATCTCTATTTAAAGAATATCTATGTGGATATGGTATTTTCAGTTGAGGGACTTTATTTAATGAAGGTTCTAGTGTCTGTGCTTCAAACAGGATGCAACAAATGCAGACTTTTGGATGTGTTTATTAGCATTCTTTAACTTCATTCCTATAAAAACTACAAATTTTTTGAGAAAACAGTCAATAAAGGAAGAGCAGGCAGGGCATGGATGACTTCTCTGTCCAACACTTCCCACCTCGCATAATCCTTTGCTTCAGCTTTAATGAACCCCCAAACTGAGACAATTACAGTAGTCACCCCTTATCTGTGGTTTCCCCTCTGTTGTTCCAGTAGCTGTGTTCAACCCTGGTCTGAAAATATTAAATGGGTGAGAGAGACCACATTCACGTTATTACAGTATATTGTTATAAATATTCTATTTTATTATTAGTTATTGTTGTTAATCTCTTACTGTGCCTAATGTAGAAATTAAACTTTATCATATGTATGTACGTATAAGAAAAAACATAGTAGGTATAAGTGTTGGGTACTATCCGCCATTTCAGGCATCCACTGGGGGTCTTGGAACTATCCCCCATTGATAAGGGAAGACTATTCTACCACTGAAAATGCCATGCCCCTCATCCTTGATACTCATCATACCTACAAATTCTTTACATTCCCCATCCCAGCTTTCCTTTTGTCAGAGTATGGCGAGTCTAATGTCAACATCAGTGCAAGTCTTATGTCAATTGCTTTCAAGAAGGAAAAAATAATTCTCTTTTCATGTTGTGACATGCATGATAAAGCTTGGGTATGAATGGCAAACTCATTGACAGCTGTTACACTGGGCTATAGTTTCTGGATTTCTCTTCACGTTTGCAGAGAGTATATATCTTTTCTTTCCCATCCAAACTTCAGCCAGCAATTTTTGGGATAGGTCTTTTTAAAACAGTCAGCCCTGGTGGTCTAGTGGCTCAGGTTCAGTGCTCCCACCGCCACGAGCCTGTCTGTCAGTTGTCATTCTGAGGTGGCTGCATGTTGCTGTGATGCTGGCCAGCAGGGTCACCCATGGTGGACAGATTTCAGCAGAGCTTCCAAACTAAGACAAACTAGGAAGAAGGACTTGGCTACCCCCTTCCAAAAAGACCTGGCCTTGAAAATCCTATGAATAGCAGCGGAGCATTTTCTGATACAGCGCAGGAAGGTGAGAGCACGGCAGAAAAAGAGGGGCGGGGCTCCGCTCTGCTGTACACAGCTGGAATAGACTCCAGGGCACTAGCAACAACATATTGTTCGCTTTTAATCCTAGATAGTTTTACTCTGTTTCTTGAATATAGAGGAGATACAATTTTTCTAGATTCCTCTAATTGTATCATTTGAAGAATATGAATTAAATACCTACTATGTTTAATAATTTGAGTAAGATTTGAGACAATATCAGTACATTTAAAGGGAAAAATTTTTGAAAGAGTACAGACTTTCGTTTGGGCTAGTTGTTGTTTTTCCCCAACATAGTGTTTCGTTTAATTCTCTTAAAAAACCTATGAGAAAGATTTATATCCTTACAATATCTTTTGAGATCCTTGGAAAGAAAACACCAAATGCATTACTGTTTCTTATTTCCTGAATGTCACTAACTCTTTTTATACATGAAGCTGAGAAACTAAGAGGGGTTAAGTAACCTGCTTATGGCATTTCACATTCTGATGAATAATGCTAAGTTGTTCTGCACATATGTGGTACCAATTTCATCCCCTAAAGTGAACAGCAATAGTTAATTTTCTACAGTGCTCTGTGCTAAGCACTTCCTGTTTACAATATTTAACATGTATACTCATTTGGTCCTCATATTGACCCTATGAGTTAGATACTGTATCTCTACCTCCATTTTATAGATATGAAACTAAGGCACGATAGAGTGGCTCTATCACTTAGCCAAGGTTATCTGGCTAATAAATGATAGAGCCAGAGTTTGAACCCAGGCAGTCCAGCTCCAGGGTCTGTGTTCTTAACCACCCTAACATATTGCCGAATGGTTCAGGAAAGAGTAAACATTATCAACTTTGAAATTTTGACTAATATGATAAGTGAAAACAATAGGTCATTTTTTAATAAGTGAAATTAAGTGTATTTTCATATTTTATCACATCTATTTCTTTTCTTGTAAACTACTTTTTCATATCTTTGCATGGTTTTATATTGGGTTACTCAAGTTTCTTAGCAATTTTTAGAAACACTTGATTTAAAAAAAATGAACAGTACTACTTTGTCATGTGTGTGGCAATAAAATTTCCAGAGAGAAGTTTTGTATCATTATACATTTAAATTTGCTAATTTTTGGCTTCCAGATTTTATGTTCTTCTTGAACATTTTATTTTATTTTAAATTCTTCCTGTTTTAAGAATTGTGAGAATTGGGAGGAGGGAGAAACAATTTCTGGCTTTCATAATTAAAAAGAAAGGTTGTATTTGAGACAGTCCTTGAATGTTGATAAGTTTTTTTCTTTTTTGAGGAAGATTAGTCCTGAGCTAACATCCACCTCCAATCCTCCTCTTTTTGCTAAGGAAGATTGGCCCTGAGCTAACATCTGTGCCCATCTTCCTCTATTTTATATGCGGGATGCCTGCCACAGCATGGCTTGATAAGCTGTGCTAGGATCACGCCCAGGATCTGAACCTGGGGCTGTGGAAGTGGAGTGTGTGAACTTAACCATTATACCAGGTGGCCACCCTTGAAAAGATTTTTATTGACTGAGAATAGCTGAGAAGAGGAAGACAAGTAGGCGAGAAAGGCTATATGTGGGTGAAGCAATGGCAGCGCTATTTGCCTCAGGCTAGTTGTCTGGGCAAATAGGAAGAAACTGATCCCTGATGGAATAAGCGCAGCTACTCTCTGCATGCAGCATCAATGGACGTATATCCCTGGTGGCCTGCTATTGCCCACTTTTCTTGGTCTCATTTGTCTAGAAAAATAGCAGCCCAGAAACCGGGAAAGGTACAGTAATACTATGTAATACAGTAATACTATGCAGGAATTAGTCCATGAAGGCTAAGAAAATCACTATGTCCCTTGTTTGTGACCTGGAAGACATCTAAGTCTGTGCATGAAAAGCGTGCAGTTTTTACCTACGTTAACTTTGCCCTAAACAAATGTCAAAGAACAGAGGACATCGTTCAACATAAAATTAAAATTCTCCCATAAATATGGCAAGGGCCTGATAAAGTGGATTTCCCATAGCGTCTGTGTGGATGAAGAGGTAACATCATTTGGAATATTTTCCTACTCTGATGTTTGTTGATTTTAATATCCATGACTGGTTTCCAGCAAGCTGCCTTCTATCTAATGTCTAAAAAAAATTAATAAAAGATTAGGAGACCGTTATTTGTTTGATCAATTTGTGTGAGCCCAGCTGTTAGAACATTGGGTATGAATTTAGATAAGAGAAAAACAATTGGCCTCATCTGTCTAGGCCCTTCTATTGTGTTGTTTTACCAATTATGGTTTATGGGACAAATCAGATGGAGAAAATGCTTGGCGCTAATAAAGCAGCTATCAAAAGGAAAATGAGCATAGTTAAATTCTTGGTTTTCTAGCCTTTACTTGAAGATTCTCTGTCTTGTTTCCTCTGTTTTTTTTTCTTTCTCTGTCTCTTGATAGTCTTAATTTCCCTTCCTCTCTTCCAGTTATATAAAATATCAATCAAAATTATTCTTTTCCTAAGAAATGTAGGCAATAGCTAATTTTTATTAGAATTGTACTTTTCCCATTTTAAACTTTCTCTGAGAACTGACCCAGGTTTGAATTAGTCCTAAATTTTACTAACAATTCTTCATACAAAACATTCATATAAAACTCTCTAATAGAAAAAACAGCATCAGATGAAAGTCCAAACACATTACCTCACTAAAGAGAGATACAAAAGGTAGTGTTCCATCTGTAAAAGAAATGTATTTAATTGGCAAAAGGCAGATGTGCTTAAATCCAGGCCGCTCTCCAGCCCTGTTCAAACTGAATAGGCTGACTGAGGTGTGGACTCAGGCGCTGGGGAGCTCCTACTCTGAGAGCAGAGCCAGTTACAAATGTGTTTTCAGTCAAATATAATTACCGAAGAACACAAACATAATGTTTGCCATCCAAGACCTTTGCAACATGAAACCTCAGATTAGCTTGCACTGACGGCCTTTTGAGTGAAGATCAGTCTGAAAGGATTTTGCAGGAAAGATGGTGTGGCTAACCAGAGAGAGAATCTGACTCCGGATCTAGCTGGCGGCCTCTCTTATTCATGAGTACCAGCCACAGCTTTTACATGTTTGCTTCATCAACGTGACAGAGGTGAGCCGAGATAAAGAGGAGGGTATTATCTCTATCTTTACTGTTATATTAGCGTTATGTTTAATATTTTGGGACAGAGGATTAGGTTCATTTTCCAAGGAGGGATTTATACAATAATGAACTTAATCTGTGTTTAATAAGGTTTTTGTTCTTTTGTGTTCACTGTAATGTGGAAGTAATTTCAGTCTGTCCGCACAGAGGTCCCCACTGGCTCACATCACAGTAAGGTACATATCGGCAGAGCTCCAGCCAGCATCACACACTGAAACACATCATCTACTGCACGTGGCTGACTGCCTCTGCAGATTGGGCTTACGCTGAGAAAGCATTTCTTCTCCATTCAATAATACCTGATACAACTGGGTTTTATTGTGTTAATATCTTACTAATCTCCATAAAATCAAACTCTTTCCAGAAATTCTCTGTGGTTTGTACCCTACCTCAGAACACTTGCGTAGTATGCACAGACTCAATTTCCATATTATTAGGACAATCAATATGCTTGCCTTTGAAATGTGTGCACATGTGTGTGTGTATATATACACATACATAGCAATAAGGTACCGTGGTACAAGGGTGAATAACATGGTAGATCATACTGTTGAATTTGTTGGACTTTTTAAATATGGAAATTGCTGAAAGATTATCATTAATTGTTTAGGAATTTTATTGAAAATGGTTTTTGTAGGGTAAGTGCACTGCTCTGGGTATCAGGAGATCTGAGATCTTGGTCCTCTGATAAATATTGGTCCTATGACATTGGGTAAGTCATTTAAACTCTATGAACCTTCATTTCTACTGTGTAAAATAGGAAAGCTGAACCAGCCAGCTAATCTCTAAGCCGTGCCCCAGGGCCAAGGGCCTGTGGTCATGACCAAAGGGATCCATTAACGAACTTCCGGTACAGAGGTTCCCAACTTGATGGAAGAAGTTCCTTTTCGAGGAACACCACACTACTGACAGTTATATTTAACACTGCAAGATGCAAGAGTGAAACTGAACGAAATAAAAATTCACGCTTTTTGGAGTTCATAAGTGTCAACATTTATTAGACTTAAAAAAGGCTTTCTTCTCTCTGACCCAAAGCTATTTATATCCTTTTGGATAAATGACATAAAACCCATGTCCCTAAATACATCTCCATAAAGTCTCAGTAGTTTATTTAAGACTGCTTCAATTACCTATTTCTGTATAACAGATTATCCCAAAATTTGGCACCTTAAAATAATATAATTTTATTCTTCTCACAAGTGTTAGTGTCAAAAACGTGAAAGTGGCTCATCTCTGCCTCAGGGTGGCAGGGGTCTCCCTTGGGATAGCTCAAACAGCTGTGTGCTGGCTGGGATTGCTTGCTTGAGACCATGTTGTGTGACTTTAGTTCTTGCAGTTGGCTAAGGTCTCTTGCTCCCTTGGCTTTAGATGATGGCTGTACTTGTTGGAAGAGCCAGGAAGTCTTCTCTCCCATGTCTGGTGACTCAGCGCTTCTTCACGTGGCCATTCTCTCACTCTGTGTAGCTAGGGCGGGCTTCTCACAGCATGGCAGCCTCAGCCTAGTTGGATTTCTTACATGGTGACTCCCTTCCAAAAAGGAGGAAGCAGAAGCCACCAGTCCTGCTAAAGATCAAACTGGAACCGGCATAAGATTATGGCCATCATATTCTATTGGCACAGACAAATTCAGTATGTAGGGAAACAGTCTCCACTTCTGGATGGTAGAATTTGCAGCCATCTTTAATCTGCCACAGGAATCACTCCTGATTTGGTTATTTCTCTAGAGACAGAAGATTTGTTTGTATTTTGTTACCTATGTGGATATCTGCTCCTTTCTAGTTATTGGCAAGTTTAAATTGCAAGATTTTTTTCCCAAGGGATATGAAACCAGAATCAGGGTATAACTAATACTCAGAAGGCCAACCACATGCCTTGCTTGCAAAATTGCCTTCAACAGCTCGATATAGGCACCAGAATGTAAAGTGCTTTCTGCATTGGAAACTAGCACTTTGACCCTTAAACTGAGACCATCTCTTCTGAAAAACTATAGAGCCTCACTGTTGATGGATAAAGAATTAATCTTATAAACTCAGTGCATCTGTTTGCTAGGGAGGGTGTAAAAAGGTACTACAAACTAGGTGGCTTAAACAAAAACTTATTTTCTCACAGTTCTGGAGGCTAAAAGTCCCAGATCAAGGTGCGGGCGGGATTGGTTTCTTCCGAGGACTGTGAAAAAAGAATCTATTCCAGGCCTCTCTCTTTGGCTGGTAGATGGTTGTCTTCTTTCTGTATCATCATATCATCTTCCCTCTGTACGTGTCTGTGTCAAAATTTCGTCTTCTTATAAGGATACCAGTAAAATTGGGTAGGGTTTACCCTAATGACCTCATTTTAACTTGATTATCTTTCTAAAGACCTTATCTCTAAATACAGTCACATTCCGAGATACTGAGGGTTAGGATTTCAACATACAGAGTTTGAGGAGGACAGAATTCAACCCACGATACCAAGATACACGGCACTCTCTTTCTCTTCCAGGCCTGCATGCCTGTGCCCAGCACTTCATCTTCAAACCAGCTATATTAGAAAAGAGAGAGACTGAGAAAGAGAGAGACTGAGAGAGAGAGAGAATTTAGATTTTATGCCCTAGAAACAGGCCTCACAAAACTGAAGCAAATCTTAACCAATCACCCTACCAAAACCTTTTGTTTATAAAGCATTGTTATTTCTTACGAAAGTCAAAAGGAAATTCCATTTTGCTTCTTTTCAGTCGACTCTGCCTGCTAATTAAAATCAATCTGACACGTTGTGCTGTCTTTTCTACCTGAGCCACTTACGGTGTACTGCCAGGCTTGGTTTATTTGATTTTCTGGGTTTATTTGCCAGTGAATCATTTGTTTTCATATTACAAAGTGGCTCAGCCGTGCTTCACTGCACACTGAAAGCACTGCCTGACCAGCGACTGTCCAGCACTCACCAAGCTGTGCGTGTGTAGGCTGGCAAAGGATGCTCGTGGCGCAGAGAGCTAACTTATGTGCAGCCAGATTGCCTTACTCATCTCACCGTCAGGTCTTCTCATAGGTCCTGACACGAGGAAAAATCAGAATGATATAGAGAATTAAAGGATAATGGAACTGGAATGATGTTGAGCACTTAATTAGGGACTTTTGGCAGGACATAATCAAACACATTTGGGTTGAATGTTGTGATTAGGAGAATATTAGAATATTTGGAAGAGAAAGATGCTATAGTGATGCTTCAGCTAGCAAAATCTGTTGTCGTAGACAATGTAAAACACAAACAAACTAGGCAAAGTTTTGTAAAATAACTTTCCCAAGGTTTGTCAGTTTCTTCCTGTGACAGTATGCTTCCAATTTCCTGAAAACATCTATAGCATGATTTACTTATTTAGAACAAAAATTTTTTATTAATTATTTTGCTAATATCTTTTGAGTCCTCTATTCCAGGATCTATCAATAGCTGAATTCAGTAGAAACCAAATGAATATGCGTTTAACAGATCCTATGTGAGATGCTGCATTTACTTCAATGAAGCTATTGCTCTAATTTTAGTGAGGCATCCACTGAAAAGTTATTTTATGGGGGCTGGCCCCGGGGCCGAGTGATTAAGTTCACTCGCTCCAGTTCGATGGCCCAGGATTTCGCCGGTTCGGATCCTGGGCGTGGACATGGCATAGCTCGTCAGGCCACACTGAGGCGGTGTCCCACATGCCACAACTAAAAGGACCCACAGCTAAAAATACACAACTATGTACTGGGGAAATTTGGGGAGGAAAAAGGCAGAAAATAAAAAGAAGATTGGCAACATTTGTTAGCTCAGGTGGCAATCTTTTAAAAAAAAAAGTTTTTTTTATGGGGCTGGCCTGGTGGCATAGCAGTTAAGTTGTCATGCTCTGATTTAGCGGCCTGGGGTTCGCGAGTTCAGATCCCCAGGGCGGAATAAGTACTGGACGTAAGTACCGCTTATCAAGCCATGCTGTTGCAGGCATCCCACGTATAAAGTAGAGGAAGATGGGCACGGATGTGAGCTCAGGACTAATCTTCCTCAAAAAAACATTTTTTTTTCTTTGATGAGAATGAATTTTACTATTTTCATTCATATTTAAGCCGTCTATGACAAACAATACATAGCTGCTAAATAGATGCTGAGATGAGAGGTCGAGTGTGATGCTAATTGGTTAAAGTGATGTCTGAGCACATGACTCATAACCTCAGATTTGTAGCACTGCCCTAAAATTGGCCATAAGGCTAAGGTGTTTGAACACGGCTCTAGGGTAGTTTTCTGAATGGAATTACTTTCCAATCCAAGAAATTGTTTCCAATCAATATAACTTTAGAATACACAAACTCTAAGTATAAGGTAAGTACAGGAGGATTAAAACATAAAAGTTATTCCAGGGACCTGCTCCGTGGCTGAGTGGTTAGGTTCGGGACTCCCCTTTGGGGACCCGGGGTTTCACCAGTTCAAGTCCTGGGCGTGAACATGGTACCACTCATTAGGCCATGCTGGGGCGGTATCCCACATGCCACAACTAGAAGGACTCACAACTAAAAATACACAACTATGTACCGGGGGGCTTTGGGAAGAAAAAGGAAAAATAACATCTTAAAAAAAAAAAGTTATTTCAAAATTTACTTTTATTATCTACTAAACAGTATGACTGATAAGCCTAAGAGTTAAAGATCCAGTGAGAAATAAAGATATTTTGACAACCAGGTTTTCAATAGAAGGAGATTAAGAATTGAGAACTTCCTATCAGAGTGGGCTGGGTTTACAAACCTTGTAAATCATTTCAGAGCAGACTAGGCACAGATTGACACCCTGAAAACCTTGCAGGATTAATCTTTCATGACAATATTTGAAGACTGCCATCACTGTCATTCCTTTAGCAAATAGTCACTGAGCTGTGACAAGCACAGGGCTTGGGGCTGTGAATAATGCAGTGCTGTATAGGGTAGACTCTGACATGAAGAAGTCCACGGTTTGTGTCACTTATTCGACAAGCATTTATTGAGCACTACTTATACAGTAGGCACTGTGCTAAGTATGCCCTGGGGATTAAATAGAAGATTATGATACAGTCTTGTCCTGAAGGGTTTGCCTAACTGCTTCACCAACCAATTTCTGGGAATTCTTGAACTAGGTTTGTATTTACCCAAAGAAGACACTAGCTAATCAAATAGAAATTTTCTGCAATATTATGTCTCAGCCCCTAGGTGAGCCATGTCTTCTTTCCCACTTCCTTCTATATTCTTAACTTATGACTTTGCCCAGTTTTTGTAACTGGTATTCCTTCTGCATCCTGTATTTTGGAATCTCTGCTCATGTAATGGTGTTTCCTACACTCTGCTGAACTTTTGAAATCATTCTTCTCTATTTTGACCACGGTTTTCTCAGCTATCTTCTGTACCTGGTTCTCAACCTCAGCTTACTTTGACCCCTCATCTATATATCTTAGAACTGCTGTCTGCTGCCTAAAAATGTCCTTTTCCAGAAAGACTAGTTGTAGTATTCCACTTTGTTGCTGTACTAGCATGAGAAATAGTCATTGATCTACTTGAGAACTGACTAAAATCCCTATTGAACATAATTTTGAATTCTGATGCATTAAAAAAGCTATTGTTTTTAGCATATTAAAGGAAGAGAAACTTGCATATGAAAACAGAGAAATTTGTCTAATTAATTCTATTAATAACTTTTCCTTGGTTATTTGAAAAATAAGCAGAAGGAGGTTGCCAAAAGAGGCTTTGCTTTGCCATTATTGAATTCAAAGGTACCAGAAAATACAATTGGACATTAGAGCACTTTTTTGTGTGTCTTTTCAAATTTCCCACCATATCTCAGGTTGTTGTTTGTTAGTCACTGGAATGCTTCTGCATTCCCAGATATCCTGTAAATTTTTCCAAACACATGAGTTTGACTTGCATTTTGATGCCAATTTCTCTAGCTTGGGTATTATTGAGTATACGTTTTTTCACATCAACTTTGTCTTAACTTGTTACAGCAACAAAAAGCATTTTACTTATTCCAGTTGTATTTAGAGTGGCTTCCTGCAATCAAATTAAATCTCCATTTTGCAAATTTATGAAAAAAGTCTTTAAAAGACTTGCTAGGAAGATCTGATAACAATGTCAGACTTACATGGCGGATTTCTAAAGTGCTGTGCTCTTCTCTACTTATAGCAAGAGTTTAAAAATCAAAATTGAGCTAACTGTTACAGTTGTGTTTCTGATTGCCCTAAAGGGCCTGGTTGAGAGATTTTAAGAAAATTTTGTAGAGATATCTTTTCTACTTGGACGCTCATAGAGCCCAGGCTTTTCAGATTTTGTTTTTATAAGATCTATATTTTCTACAAAATGTCTTTTCTTAGATTTTAACAAAATTAATTTTAAACAAGATTAATAAAACTAGTTGAAAAAGGAGACACAATCAGCTAAGAAATGATTTCTTTGGCCTGTGTGATATTGCATTGTTAGTTTAAATGCTTTTCTACCATGCACTCCTTCTCTCTACCCTTTCTGCTGCCAAAATTTGACTGTGTTAAACTGAGTTGACTATTCATTTTTTTAAAATCTACAGATATCTGAAATTTTAATTCAGAGTTAGTGACAGTAGAGAAAGGACTGGTTGCTCATTCATTTAAAAATGAGTTTACCATACTTATACTTCCAGGGCATGATCTGGCCCTCCGGATTGCTTTGATTTTTACACTGAAGAGTTTGTCAAAAGCAATCTCTGGGTTCCTAGAGCCATGTCTTCATGGACAAACATAATTCTACAAAAGTATGAGCAAATCACCCAACCTTGACAGATTTTGTTTATGTTCTGTTAACATATGAACCAGGGTTTTACTTGTTCAGGAAATTATTTCGTTTCTGAAAAGTTGCAATATACTTTCGTTATGCCTTTAGGGATTCAATTAATTCAATGATGTTTGAAAATACTAGTGAGTATTAGTAATGGGCTATACACTTTTGCAGTGAGCTTCCATACGTCATAATTTCCCTGCAACCCATATGCCAAAGAACCCAAAGCTGTTAAGGTCTGTGCTGTCTGCTTGAAATGGGATTGTAAAGAGGAAGTGGGCACTGAGTCTACTATGCCGGACGTTGTTTTAGGCACTATTGATACGATGACAAACAAAATATAAAAATCCGTGCGTTCTAATGAGAGAAGAGAGAAAAAAATCACTGGAAAGATAGATAGATAGGTAGGTAGAATATACGACATGTTAGTGATAAGAGCTAACAATACAAATAAAGTGAGTGAGGGTGATAAGGAGTATGAAGGTGACATCAAAATTTTATATAGAGTGAAGAAGAAAGGCTGTACTGAAAAGCAACATTTAATTAGAGTGAAAGGGCATGAGGGAACAAGCTGAAAAGAATATTCCTGGCATAGAAAAGAGGAAATTCAAAGACTTTGGGGCAAGAGTGGATGTGTTATATATAAAGAACAGCTAAGATGTCAATGCAATGAATTTGTTGATCTCAGAGATGTCAACTCCCTATTTGGAAAGTTAATTACAAGAAAATATCACTAAAACTTTGAAGTATAAGAAAAAAATGCTTTAGTGACAACTCAGAGCTATTCATGCCAACTACTTACCTCTTCCATCAATTTCACGTGTGAAACTACTTTTCTAAAGTCTGAGGAGCTTTGTATATGAGTACATATGTGTAAGCTATTTGGAAAGAGTTTTCTTATAACAGGTAAGATTCTAGAGGAGAACTGAAAGTCAAGACAGTTGAAATGGATTTTACGTTAAATATAGACCTGAGAATTTATCAATCAGAAGATGACAAAGAAAAACTCAGAAGTAAATTATAACACGCTTTCACTGTTATTAATCTGCTTTGTGTAGGTCAGTGATATTTTAAACATTTGACTATGTAATATTTTCCCTAGGCTATTGCCCATTTTGTTTAATATCATGATCTTCTATAAAAAAGGGCTGAGGAGTTTTGTATATATATATATATAAGATATATAATAATTATGATAATGGCTATTATTTTTGAGTGCCAGGCACTATTCTATATATTTTATGCTTGCTAGATCATTTGTTCCTCATAATATCCTCATAAGTTACTTGTTATTGTTGTCCTCATTTTATAGAAGAAACTGAGGCCCAGAGAGGTTATATATTTTGGCCAATATTATCTACTTTATAAATGGCCAAGGTTTGGTTCCAGAAAGTCTAAATAAGGGCCCAATGAGGTAATCAGGATGCATCTCTAACTACACCTAAAAATAGTGGAGTTCTGTTATCGGAACCAAAATTAGGAAGGGAGTGGGACAAGAGCACAGACACCTAGAAAATACACATAATCTGACCCAATCGTGTAGAGTAATTGGGTTCTTAGGGATAGGTAGAAGATTCGGCTCTAGATCCTATAGACTCTAGAGACTGGAAAAGATGATTCCTAGAACCAAGAATTACTAAAGGTGATATATAGTAACTAATGAGCCAATTATAACACTTCAGAGGCTGATAAACCTATAAACATGTTCTATGTTTTTAAAGTTTTATAATTTATTATTAATTGTGCATAGTATACTATTTGAGAACAAAATTTTTATTGTAAAGCGACATTGAAAAAGTGAGCTTTTAAATTTTGCTTTTCATAGTGTTCCCAGAATAAAAGTAAATCTTGTTTTATTTTCTTCTGTTTAAGCTAGCAGAAAACAATTGGTTTACTGAAAAAAAGTTATGATACTATCATTTACTAGAACATACTGGAACAAAAAACATTTTCGGGTTTTTAGAACACGTTGGAAATTCACAAAATTATTATTTATGGCCTTTGTTTACAAACAAATTTTCCTCTTGCTGCCTGAATGTATTTTTTTGTTTGTTTTTATTTGCTACCTCATTCCAAATTTATTTTCTGGAAGCAATAATATGTTATTTTATTTTTCATCAGAAAAGAAAAATGTATGCCTACTTTAGAAAAGGTTATGAATTGTATAAGAATTGATCCATATGGAACAGTCCCCTTCTACTGGGTGATGACTGCATGCTCAAAGGACAATTGTGAATTTTTAAAAATTGGATATTAGTTTTGAATTGAAAGAAGAACACAATTATGCAGAGTAATTTTCTCAAAACAGAATTGATAATGCGTGGTGTACAGGTGCAAAGGAGCCTCCTGGGCCCTGGGTGTATTATTTAAATCTTTAATCAGCTGTCCCAGACTTGGTTAGGGACTGCTATGCACCAGGGTCTGTTGTGCTCGCAGGGCCTCCTTCTACATTGACACACCAATGAGACAGTCGCTTCAGATTCATCCAAGGTGAATGAGAAATTCTAACCCTCCTGACACTTAGGTAATTTAGTGTTTGAAGAAAGATGATTACTTTGCATTGTGTTGGGAGGAGCTCATTGATTGTTCACTGCCAGTTTCTTATATGCCAAGTTTATTTTTCATATTAATGCTCTTTTCAAGAGTAATTCCAAGGATATTTTTATAGTAAATTAGTAGAAAACCAAGAAAACCTCCCATGCCTGCCAGTCAACCAGCCATCTGAATTGCTGCAAAAGCGAGGGGCTCAATGTAAATTAAAACCAGACAGGGTTTTGTGGAGGAAGGGCCAAGTCATTTGAATAGCAGAGATGAGCAACTCTGCTTATGGGAAAACTGTTTGTTGCAAGTTCTTCTTTAAAATAATTTAATTTTAAAGTAAGAATTGGGAACATATATTTCCGCCTTTGAACTGCCTAGCTATACTTCTTTTCTATGTTTGGTCTTAGTCCATGGAGAGATTAAAATTTAATAATTAAGCCTCATCATCTATTTCTAGCTTTTTAACTACAGCTAGTAATATTATGTTGTTATTTCTATGAGGCAGAGAAAATATTGTTGCTCAAAACAAAAGATGTCATTTAATTATTTGACTCTTCACATTTTTCTTTTCTTTCTTACTTTTGCCAGCAGCTATATGGGACATATTTTATCATTTTTGTTCTGATCGCACAGAACATTTTTGTTACAAACTGGTAGTTTTACTCAGTATTATTGGAGGAAGGCTTACAGAGTCATCTGCACATTTTATCCTTTTCATTAAAGTAGGTGCACCTTGGAGCTTATTTTATTAAATATTTAGAAGATGTATGATACTTGCTTTGTAATAAATGAAACACAATTATAAAATTCTATTGTGTCATAGCAGAATTTGAAAAAAAATTTTAAATGATAGGCTATCTTTTTCCTTCATATTTACTTCACCAAGAGTGTAAATTCCATATTTATGACTCAAGGCTTGCTTGATTTGCTATGACATTCATTGCTCAGGTCTACTTATTTTCATTTAAATACTGAAGATAGAGTTAGGTAAACAACTTTGGTATCAAACAAAATAAACAGATGAATGTTTCTGGTTGTGATTTGACTTTAACAAATATAAAGTCTTGGAATTTGACGTTATCAAATTTATTATATTGTTGCTCAGTATTTGTATGGCAAATAGTCATCAGGCTGTTTTTGAAGAAAGAACACTATTTGCAAAAATAACGTGAAATTACGTTTGAGAACTGAGTTCAAATCAAAATCATAATTATTATTATAGAAGGTAATTAGTAAAACTATGTTTTTCCCTTTGAACTTCGGAGGCCATCTCTACAAAACTTCTGTAACAGAATTATTTCATTATTTCATTCAGGGGAAAAAGAAAATCAGGCATTCTCAGTTTACTGAGGGCCAAAAAATTTGGTTATGGCCATGGAGTTAGTGTTAACAAATACGGCTCAGTGTTGCCGTGTCATTTCTAGCCATCATCCGCTACCATCTCCTCTTCTTTCTGTTCTGCACCCACCTCCTCTTCTTTCTGTTCTATCATCTCCTCCTTTCTTCAGTGCCTGTGGAGACTTTACATATGCTACTCATTTGGTTTCAGATACCTTTCCTCACTTCTCTTTCGCAATGAAAATCTTTTTTTGTGTGTGTGACCTTCTTTAAGCTCTCTTAATGCTTAGTAGATTCCTATAAATATTTCATAGCATTTATCAGGCAGTATTGAAATTGTATTCCCTCTCTTCTCTTTCATTCTTTCCCCATCTTGTTCCTCTTCATTTATGAACCATCCAGCAGAGTGTCAGATAGCTAATAAAGTCTCAGTAAATGCTAATACAACTAAAATAAAAATGACTAGTCTCTTTAATAACTAATAATAAATAAATCAGTGCGCTTAACCATACAACTTCTGAATTCTGAAGCTCCTTTAAAGTCTCCTGCTCCTATAGAGTCTTGTTCTGATGATTACTTATATATAACATGCAAATAATGACTTTGATCAAATGTAAAATTATTTGAATTTACATAAAAACTCCAGATCAAATCAAGAAAATGGCTCTGCATATGATCTGAGGTTTTCTATTTTGTTTTAGCATGGAAAGCTATATGGACACACAGGAAAGCTACAAGCTAAACAGCTTTCAAGTGCCTTAAATAGGTCCATGGCTAGTATATTGGGTTAAATAACATCCCCCCAAATTTCACATCCACCTAGAAGCAGTAAATGTGACATTATTTAGAAATAGGGTCTTGACATATATAATCAAGTTAAGATGAAGTCATACTAGATTTGGGTGGGCCTTAAGTTCCATGTGACTGATGTCCTCCTAAGAAGAGGGAAATTTGGACACAGGGACATAGACACATAGGGGAGAAAGCCATATGAAGATGGAGGTAGAGATTAGAGTGATGCATCTACAAGCCAAGTGATGGTAAGGATTGCTAGCAACGGCTGGAAGCTAGAAGAGGCAAGGAGACGTTCTCCCCTAGAGCTTTTGGAGGGACTTGGCCATGCCGACATTTTGATTTCAGACTTCTAGCATCCAGGACTGTGAGAAAATAAGCTTCTGTTGTCTTAAGCGACCTAGTTTGCAGTACTTTGTTACGACAGCCCTAGGAAACTAATACAAATAGCCTGCACTTACTGATAAGGAAATGTTTTAGGTACAGTTGATTAATACTTATTAAGTTTACATGATAGACATAAGGTGACAGACATTAGGAATATATTCTTGAAGAGTTTCAAAACGTGTGGGAAAGATGGACATATCAAGAGAAATGTCAATGTCACATGTGGCATGCACTATTGGTTACCCATCTGTCAGACTTTACTTTTCCTTTCTGCCTTTGAATATGGTTGGATGAGCATATGAGGTTTGGAGGTATATCAGTCATTGTAAGAGTAAGAGAATTGCAGAAAAACTGACCCATACACCGGATGTTACTAAGCCACAAATAAAATCTGAAACATCTTCCTCACAATCATCTTATTATGGCAATAGTGAACACTACTGAATGAACCATATTTAGTTGGATTCTTTCATAATTGCAGGTCAAATATTCTAATGAATACATTGAAATATGTTCAAGGTTTTTGGAAGCATAAAAAAAGGAGCTCTTGTCCTAAACTGGAGAATCAGGCAAGGTTTCAGTAAGAATGGAAAGATGAGTAGAGGTTACCTGGATCAAGAAATGTGAGAATATCTTCCTAGGAAAAAATAATAGATGGTAAAGGCAGAAATCTGTAAAAGAGCATGGTGGCCAGCTAGTAAGTATTTTGACATTACTATAATATACAACACAGAAGTAGGTTGGGTTAGGGAGGTTCAGGTCATGAAAACTGTTGTATGCCCTAATAAGGTCATTGAACTTTATTCTATAAGCAATGGGAACCTACTGGAATGTTTTAAGCAGAGTGTTTTGAACTTAATTAAGTTATAGTTAGATACTTCTGTTTATATTGTACACTTTAAATTTATATTATGAGACTAGAATCTCAGTAACAGTCTCTCTGATTAGTTTAGGCAAGAGATGATGAGGACATAAATCATAAGTGCTAATAGGAATATTAAGGAAGGAATACTTTCAAGAAAAAGTTGGGAGGTAAAATTGTAAGTACATGATTTATTGGATGTGGAGATCAGGCAAATAAAGACTTAGGATGATTCTCAGCCTTCTGGCTTGAGGAAAGGGTAGATAGAGAATACAGGAGAAAGAACTAGTTATTATTTTAGGAGGTGACAATTTAATTTCCAAGTAACTAATACCTAAACTTTTGTTTTAATAATTTTCTAATGGAAAGTTAAATAGAACACATGTTCCTACTACAGCATATACAGAATATAACTCAAATTTTCTTGATGACTCACAGTAATACAGTAATAATTGTGAATATCAATTATTTTTGGGGGCTGTAAAGTATTTGTGCACTAAGGGACTTGAATTGACATAATACTTTTCTATAACAGATGGTTATGGAATTCTATGATATTATTTAAATTTTTCTATATAATTTTCATGATTACTCTTTATCCTTCATTATTTTGAGTCTATGGGTTATGACTTCATTCATTTCTTCATTAATATATGCAATACACAGCATGTCAGACATTGTTCCAGACATGGAGGGTTCGATGCTGAGCAAGATAGACACAGTCACTCTCCTTAGTGGCCTTATATTGCAGTGAGGAAGGACAGACAATGAACAAACAGAGACATAAATATCAAGAGAATTCTAAATAGTCATAAGTGCTTTGAAGGAAATGAAATAGAAATGGCAAGGAGTTGAGCCAATAGACAGTAAGATAGTGAGGGAAATCAACTTTCAAGAGGATCTTTTAAGTGAAGCTTGCTAGTTGACAAGGTGCTAGCCTCTGAGACATGAGCCAGAAGCCAGAAGCCAATCAGAGGAAAGATGGAGGGGAGAAAGTAAGTTTTCTGAGTTTGAAGGACTCAGAGATTGTTGAAGTTGAGTGATGAACAGGTTTGGAATAGTAAGAGTTGAGGGTAGAGAGTTGGATATGGCACACATCATGTAGACCTTCCAGACTGTCATAAGGAGACGAATATTACTCCAATTGCAATTAGAAAGCCTTCAAGTATCTTAAGCATGAGAATGACAACAATCACTTTTATACTTTAAGAAGACAATTCAGACTGCCCCGTGGAGGATCGAATGTATGGGGGAAAAAAATGGAAAGAAGGAGACAAGTTAGGAAGGCATTGCTTTAGTCCTGGCAGAAATGTAACAATGGGAAGGAAAAGAAGTGAATGAATTAAGTCTACGTTTTCAAAGCAAAACTGACAGAACCTATTGTCGATAGCATATTTTTCCCATTTCAATTTTGCTACTACTTCTCTGTGAATTATTACATCCAGATTATCAGGTAGTTAGGATTATCTAAAATGGATGTTGGATGATAGTTTGAAGGGTTTCTTATAAGCAGAGTTGGAACTTCAGTGTATTATCTTTCCTTTACAGTCCTTTTTGAGTCCTCAGAAGGTGGTTGGAGAGAATCTTGTATAAAAATATGATATTGGTGTATTATAGAGCAATTTCAAGGTTTTTACTGTGTGAACATAAACATTATTTTGAAAAAGCTTGCTTGAGATCCTCAGAACACGAGGGCAAAGCAGTAAATGTTTACCAAGGAATTATGTCTCCTGGCAGATAGACCAAAATCTGGAACCTTTGGGATATTCTCATTTTCACTGACAGTATACTCTCTGACCTTGCTCAATACACTTAATGGCACTGTGTTACAGTTTCTCAGTCTTTTAATGGTAATGATGATCTTTTCCATCTTTGAGATATATTTATAAAGTACATGGAACTTGCCAACAGGAAATCACTATATACAGGACAGTTTATTATTAGTTTTTTGGCCAGTTCAGATCCCAAAGGAACTGAAGTCATTGCCATTTGAAGGTTGTCCAGTTCATTTTTTTGACAGATGACTGACCCAATACAACAGTGACACACAGTCCCTGAACAATTACACTCAAACACTGCCTTGGCTATCATAGAAGAAAAATACAATTGTTGAATCAGTGTGGCTATAAAAATGACCTGGCTTTCTTCTCTAAGCAGTTGGGAACTGTGAGAACATGCTGGGATTCAAGGATTGAAGAGATAGCACTGTTCTTTTAAATATTGTCTCAATTTTGAGGTGAGAGAATTGAAGACTGCTTGGGTTTTTTTCTTAAGTAAGTATTCATCAAAAATATTTTTATTTAAATTCAAAATTTCCTGTGTAACTCATGATAATAAAGTCAAAATCTGATGACTGTGACAAGAAATACTAAGTGTTTATAGTAGCACGAGTTTGTGAAGATTATTAACGTTTAGTGAAATGAAGTAAGCTACGTAGAGAAAGTGACGTTTCAAAAGGGGAAGAAGGCTTTTCTCATGAGAAAATAAGGTGAGTCAACACATTCAAATGGAAATACAGTGGTTATATTTGAGGAAATTTGGGTACTTTGATTTCACCGGAGCACACAGGGGGCAAAAAACCCCCACAAAAAACAGATAAATAAGAAAAAGAAACAGAGTAGCCATATTGGAAATACCTTTAACGACATTCTCAGAATTGGAACTTTGTATCATAGATGGGGAGACAACAATTGGAATAATCTGATCTTTGCTTAATTATAAAAAAGTCTTTTCAATGGTGTCTGCATAGAGACACCAGTACCTAATACTCCCCCACCACAAATGAGCCATGAGAAGTAGACAAAAAATAGGATCAATTTAAAGAGCTAGAAAAAATTCATGCTATTTTTTATTAAGATACAATTCACATGCCATAAAATTTACTTTTTTACAGCATAGAGTTTAGTGGTGTTGGCTGTTCACAAAGTGTACAGCCATCACTGCTACCTAAGTTTAGACAAGTTTCATCACCCCCAAAAGATACCCCACACCCAATGACAGTCACTCCCCCTCCCCCATCCCAAAGTACCACTAATACATAATATCACTATTTAATTAGTGGTAGAAACTACTAATCTGTTTTCTGTGTCTATGGATTTGCTATTGTGGACATTTCATGTGCTTGAAATCATCAAATTTGTGCCCCACCTCCACTGTGACTAGTTTCTTTCACTTAGCGTAATGTTTACAGTTTCATCCATCTTGTAGCATGTGACAGTCCATCATTCTATTTTATTGGCAAATAATATCCCACTGTATGAGTCCACTACATTTTGTTTATCCATTCATCGGTTGATAGGCATTTGGATTGTTTCACTTTTTGGTTTTTATAAATAATGGTGCTATGAATAGCCATGTATAAGTTTTTGTGGAGGCATACGTTTTCAATTGTCTTTAGTATATACCTCAGAGTGAAATTACAGGGTAATAGGATAACTCTATTTTTAGCATTTTGAGGAACTGCCAAACTGCTTCCCAAAGTGGCTGCACTATTTGACAATTCCACCAGGGATGTATAAGGGTTTCAATTTCTCCACATCCTCTCTAACACTTGTTATTGTCTCCATTCGATCATTTGATTTTAGTCATTACAGTGAGTGTGAAGTCATATCTCACTGGGTTTTGATTTGCATTTCCTTAATGACTAATTATGTTGGTTGAACATCTCTTCATGTGTTTGCTAGTCATCTGTATATCTTCGCTGGAGAAATGTCTATTCAAATCCTTCTCCCATTTTTAAATTGGATTATTTGTCTTTTCATCATTGAGTTGTAAGAATTCTTTATATATTCTGATAAGTCTCTTATCAAATGTCTCAGATATTTCATATCTGATGAAAATATATGATCTATTTCCTCCTCCTCTGTGGGTTTTTTTTCTCGATGGTTTCTTCTGGAGCACAATTTTTAAAATTTTGATCAAGTTCAATTTGTGTATTTTTTTTCTTTTGGTGATGATGCTTTCAGTGTCATATCCAAGAATCCACTGCCAAATCTCAAGTCATGAAGATTTATTCCTCTCAACAACCAAAAAACCAAGAATCCAATTAAAAAATGGGCAAAGGATCTGAACAGAGATTTCTCCAAAGAAGATTTATGGATGGCTAACAGGCATATGAAAAGATGCTCAACATCATTAGCTATGAAGGAAATGCAAATCAAAACTACAATGAGGTATCACCTCACTCCAGTCAGAATGAACAAGTCAGAATTAACAAGACAGGAAACAACAAATGTTGGAGAGGGTGTGGAGAGAAGGCAACCCTTGTTCACTGCTGGTGGAAATGCAAACTGGTGCAGCCACTATGGAAAGCAGTATGGAGTTTCCTCAGAAAATTAAGAATAGATCTACCATATGATCCAGCTAACCCGCTGCTGGGTATTTATCCAAAGAACTTGAAAATGCAAAGGCATAAAGATACTTGCACCCCTATGTTCATTGCAGCATTATACGCAACAGCCAAGACTTGGAAGCAACCTAGATGCCCATCAAGGGATGAATGGATAAAGAAGATGTGGTATGTATACATGATGGAATACTACTCAGCCATAAGAAATGGTGAAATCCGGCCATTTGTGACAACATGGATGGAACTTGAGGGTATTATGCTGAGTGAAATAAGTCAGAGGGAGAAAGTCGAATACCATATGATCTCACTCATAAGTAGAAGATAAAAACAATGACAAACAAACACACAGCATTGGAGACTGGATTGGTGGTTACCATAGGGGAAGGGGGGAGGGCAAAAGGGTTGATTAGGCTCATATGTGAAGGGATGGACTATAATTAGTTTTTGGGTGGTGAACATGATGTGATCTACACAGAATTTGAAATATATTATGATGTACATCCAAAAATAAATAAATAATGTGAAAAAAAGAATAACAAAAAGATTTTTTCCTATGTTTTCTTATAAGGATTTTATATTTTTAGCTCCTGTATGTATGTCTTTGATCCATTTTGAATTAGTTTTTTATTCATGATATGAGACAGTGGCCCAAGTTAATTCTTTTGCGTGTGAATATCCAATTATTCCAGCACCATGTGTTTAAAGACTACTCTTTTTCCAATGAATCATCTTGGTACCTTGTCAAAATTTAAATGATCATAAATGTAAGAATATACTTTTGGACTGTCAATTCTATCCCATTGATCTATATGTCTGTCTTTGTGCCAGTACCACAACGTCTTGATCACAATAGTTTTTAAATAAATTTTGAAATCAGAAAGCATAAGTCCTCTTGCTTTGTTCTTCTCTTTGAACATTGTTCTAGCTCTTCTGGGTCCGTTGTAATTCCATATGAATTTTAGGATCAGCTTGCAAGTTTCTGCAAAAAAGCCACCTGGGATTTTGAAAAGGATCGTATTTAATTGATAGATCAATTTGATGAGTATTCCCATCTTAAAATTAACTATTCCAATCTATGAACATGATATGTCTTTCTATTTATTTGGATCTTCTTTATTTTCTTTCAACAATGTTTCATAGTTTTCAGTGTACAAGTCTCGTGGTTCTTTTGTCAAATCTATTCCTGGGTATTTTATTTTGTCTGATGTGACTGTAAATTGATTTGTTTCCTTAATTTCATTTTGGAAGTTCTTTAACTAGTTTATAGAAATACAATTGCTTTTGTATGTTAATCTTGTGTCCTACATTCTTGATGAACTCATTTATTAGTTAACAGTTTTTCTACTGTGGATTCCTTAGGATTTTCTACATGCAAGATCCTGTCATCTGAAAAGAGAGAGTTTTACTTCTTCCATTCAATCTGGATGGCTTTCATTTCTTTTCCTTGTGTAATCGCCCTGTCTATAACCTTCAGTGATGTTGACTAGAAGTGGTAAGAGCAGACATCATGTTCCTAATCTTAGGGGTAAAGCTTTCAGTCTTTCACCATTAATTATAAGGATAATTATGAGTTTTTTGTGGATGCCCTTTATCAGGTTGAGAAAGTTTAATTTTATTCCTAGTTTATTCCTCTCCATGGGTAAAACAATTTAAAATAAACTTTCAGTTTAAACAAACATAATCACTTAACATGTAAAATGTAAGTTTCACTTTGAAATATAATTTTCAAATAGTTAATTCTTCATAAAGATTTAAATTACTCTAGGCATTTGTTATTCAGAAAATCATTAATGAAAAATGAAACCTAATGCTGCTAGTTTTTAAAAAGCCACTCTTTTGGATCTTGAGAAGATGAGCTTACAATGAAACGTTGTCCTGCCACTCTTTCTGGGCACACTTAGCCGCTCAGCATTCACCCAGAAAGAAATACATTCTTTTTATTTTATTTTATTGTGAGAAGACACCTTGGCAAATAGTGACCTTTAATCACAACTCACGTTCAAAATTTTCTCAGTGCACTGAAGAGTTCCGTGTCTCCTTTTTCTTTTCTTTAATTTGTAGCTTTTAGTCTTATTTGAATAATCTGAAAGTCAAGAGAGGCAGGATGTGTGTTTGGGTATTTTCCTAGTTCATACTGAGCCAGCATTGTAATATAGTCCTTGGAAACATGATTATTTTAAAAGAAATGGATTGGAGTTCCCCTTCCCCCTTTCTGCCCACTGTAGGCAACCGTTAATGGATCCCTCCCCACAAGATACTGCTATTGGTGGAGAAGTAGGAAAATTTCTTATATTTGTTGCTTATAACATTGTTGCTTATAACATTTTGCTAGTAGATTTATAATTCATGAGAAGTCAATACTTTGTCGCAGTCCTTTGTAGTACTTATTTGTATTTCCCTATCCTAATTTGTAGTCCATGTTCATACATGTCCTAATTATTCTATTCTGCAGTGAGTGATTTTAATTAGCTTTTACCACCTACTTACCGGAAAGGAATAATAAGATGATTAACGAGAACGTGTATAAAACATTTTGAATGCAGAAAGGAGCAGTATTTAAAACTGAAAATAATGAAGCATTATAAAGAGCATTCTTATTTCTATGTCTATAGAAATACATGTTTTGATAAAATAATGCATGAATCCACACCTTCAAGATGCTGTATTTTAAAGACATGTCCTGCATATGAGTGGAAAATCTATGATTCTTGTATTAATTTATTTTGAAATAAAATTTTATTTTTGTAATAAAATAGTTACATTTATAAAAGAAACATTATAATAAGGAAAAATTAAAAGTGAAAATACAATCCCCTATATTCATCTTTCCTCAAAGTGATGATTGTTAATCAATCAGTAAATGTCTTCTGGTTGATTTATCAGTCTATGAATCATATAGGCACATAGTAGTCTGTCACAATAATTGTTAAATAAATGAATAACAATATACATATAATTTTATTTTTACTATATAGTGTTATTTTATTGTACGCATTTTTCTACCTCTTTTTTTAAAAATGATGTATTAAAACTTTTGCAGTTTCCAGAATTCTAGAACCCCATTATTTTGTGGCTAAATAGTGTTTTATAGCTAACATATTCAATTTCCTATTGTTAAGTATTTACATAGATTGACTTTTTTTGTTATATTTACAATCCATGGTGAGTATCCTGGCAATTAAGTCCATTGTATAACTTTAGGAAAAATTCTCAGGATCAAAACTACCAGGTGTTCAAGTTGTGAGAAAATGCGTGTTTTAAGGAATTAATGCATACTGGCAAAATACCTTTCAGAAAGATGATACCAACTTACACAGAGAAAACATATCTGACATTTCGTTATTTCTTTTTATTTGAATTAAATCCTGAATTAAGTAATAATACTTTTTTTCAGTCTATTTTATCTTTCTTTACATGTTTTGCTTGTTTAAGTTTGAGGCTCAATACCAATAACTTAAAAAATGAATAATTTAAATTATTTTTCCTAAAGTTGGGGGAAAAACAGAAAATCATTTATTAAATAAAGTAGGTTTTTACTTGAAACACTTTTTTATAGGAAAAACATTTTATTTTATTTTATTATCAATATTTTTTTCCTGATATTCTTTGCCTTGTAATTGATGATGGGGTGTTACTCTTACTCTTTTCAAATGTGTTTATTTTTAGGCTTTATAATATTTTAGTTCATACATAGAACACATTATTCATGATTTCTTAGATATGGATACTCCAGCAATAGTTTATCTAAAAGGTATGTGAATTACAGAATTGTGTAAGAGCAATAAATTTCTTTGCAAAATAGTAATCTTCCAGAACATAGTACAAACTCCTAAAAACATTGGCATACACCATGTGGTATTTCTAAAGTATCATACATAAAATGATATAATTCTTGGTGCTCAGATATTTTGAATGAATGTGCAATTCATCTGATCAAACATTGTGCATTTTCCCAAATGGATTTAATAAACTAAAAGTACCCTCAAAACTTACACTCATTGCATAAAATGAGATATTTTACACAAAAGAATAAGATGTACATAATTTCGTTGTAATGCACAATCCTCTAAATTGAAAATATTAATCTTTAGGGAAATATCATTATGCTGTCTTAATTTTCTTAATTTGTACAGATCTACAAACCAGAGTTTAGGAATGACTGACTACAATCTCCTTTTGAGAAGCTTGAATTAGAAGGTTAGAAAAGAGAAGTTGTTTCTTGGGGGAGTGGAAATAGTCTTGATTAACTAAATGAAATAAAGTCAATTCCATTAATGAGCCTTTCGAGAAAGTAAGTCTGGATTACTTCAAATCAGACACACTGGGACGTATGCCTAGGTCGCACATAGGCTCCATGAATGTCAACTTATCTCTCCATAGGTAACTCATGTCATCAGTTTGAAGAACTATTCCTTTTGCATTCTATCCTGTCCCAAAACCCACTTCTCCTGGCTTGAGTGACCATAGAAACACATAAAGTATGGAGAGGCTTTTGACCCCAGTGTCTTGTATATTAAGCACTAGGTTAATTGAATAGAAGTGTGTAATACAAAGTTGGATGTGTGGAAACTGCAACTTTCTGGGCCCATAAAATCCCTATCTTTGGATTGGTTTCAGCTCCCCAACAATATTGTGAAGAACTTGGTACCTTGGTTTATCTTCTTCACTGGTGTCTGATATAGAACTCTTGCCCACTTGGTTCAGAGAAGCTTCCAGAGCTATAGAACTATTGTTGGAAACAGGCTCATCCATTTGTTGTTGTTGTTGTTATGCCATGGAGTGAATTCCTACTCCTTAGCAACCTGTGTATGGCAGAGCTAAATCCTGCCTGGTCTTTTTGCTCCATCCTGTTATCTTCTGGTGCTGTATCAGACAATACTGTGGTTGCTATTCATAGGGTGTTTATGGTCAATTTTTTTGTAAAAGGGTGGCAGGGTCCTTCTTCTTAGTCTGTCTTAGTCTAGAAGCTCCACTGAAAGCTGTCCACCATGGGTGATCCTGCTCGTATGTGAAATACAGTGGCATAGCTTTCAGCATCATAGAAACACACGGCCACCACAACATGACAACCGACAGATGGGTGGTGTGGTTTAACAGAGAAACGAACCCAGGTGGCGACAGTGAGAGCATTGAATCGTAACCACTAGACCACCAGGACCATCTATAGTCTGGGTTAATTGAAATTTACCACTCACAGTCATTGACAATGAAAGGAGAGAATTTAAAAGATAAATTTTGAGGATATATTCGTTATTTACCCTCTTTTTCCCCTTCACACAGTGGCTGTTATGTATCTCTAGGATATTCTCATTAAAAATGCATTTTTATTGGTATATATGTACTATAAAATGCACAAATAAGAAGATAAAAGAAGAATTTTTATGACCCATTCTAGTCATTATCACCCAAAATATAACCAATGTTTTTACTTCTATCATCAGATAGTAGTTTTGTCTATTTATATAAGTGGAATCATACAATAATGTTACCTATTGTGTCTGGCTTATTTCACTCAACATTATTTCTGTGACGTTCATCCATGTTGTATATGACATTAGTTTGATATTTTTTCATCACTCTGTAGCATTGCATTGTATAAATATACCGTGATTTATATATTTTCTCTAGTTTTGATTGACCTTTGGATTGTTTACAGTTTGGTACTATTATTAATAATGTGACTGTGAACATTTTGTACATCTCTGTTGGTGCATATGCTTGTGCATCTTTATTTGATTTAGTATTTTCTATTACAGAAATTGCTACTTCATTGCTTATGTCTATGTTTAGCTATATTATACGTTGCCAAATAATTTTCCAAAGCAGTTTTCTATTTTATACTCCCAGAGAATTCCAGTCACTTAATGTTCTTGTCAACATTTGTTTCTGGCAGTTTTTAAGATTTTATTTTTAAATCCATCTTAGTGAATGTGTATAGATCGGTTAAGAGTTTAACTTTCTGTGTGTTCTTGGGCACATATTTAGCAACTCTGAGCTTCTATCAATTGACCTCAAAGTTCAACCATTTCAAAGTATGTTCTTGAACATTCATATTTACAATGTATTTGATAATTTTAAGAGATTTTGTGTGCATTAGAACTTACTTATTTGAAGTGACTTTGAAGTGACTACAGCATAACACTCCCCTTAGTCTGGCATTTAGGAATCTCTGCAATCTGATCACATCATTTTTTCCTGTGTTATGCAACCCAAGGTGTCTCAACAGCTTGTGTTTCTAAAATAAGGTAATGCTGACAGAGCTAAAGTTTGTCAGGCAAAATATTCCTCCCTACACCTACCAAAAATAAGGCCTTAGCCTCCTTCTGAGACTCCCTTCCCCATCTAGAAAACCTCGAAGTTGGCCAATGATATCACGTATGGCAGAGGGCAGTGACTAAGCCTGAGTTTGTACAGCTATATTTGAGTGGGTCTATTCAGAGCTACTGAAATCGCTGCTTCCCTCACTTACTTGCTGTATGACTTATGCATACATATTCTTAAAATGTTTCTCCTGTAGGGTTGTTGTTATAATTAAATAATATAATATAGGCAACACCAACTTCTGTTTTTGATATGTAATAAGCATACAATACTTATTAGTTACGTCTTCCTATACTTCAAAGTTAAGTTCAATCCACTTATTTCCCATTCCTTTTCTTGTGCACTTTACATTTTCTTAAAATTATCTTTATTTATTTCTTTGATAAAGTTCCTCCTTCAGATTTATTTTGTGTATTTTTACTATCGATCGGATTTTTAATTTCCAAGAACACTTTTCATTCCTTGCATGCTGCTTTTCGTAGCATTATAGTATCCTCTTCTTGTTTTATAGATGCAGAATTATAATAGCTGCCCTGAGGCTATTAGTTACAGATTTTTTTAGTAAAAAATCTCTATGATCTTTGTACTGTATATTTCCGCACAGCTTTGTTTCCGTTTGTGTGCTTTGCTTTTGTTGTTGTTCTGTTTCCACTGAGAGGCCTTCTTCAAATGCCTAGTGTCCATGAGCTATCCATTCGTATTCAAGAAAGAGAAACAGGAAAGCAGATGGGGTAGCCTGTGCCCGTGGACAGGGCTTCGTGATGGTTGGGTTTCACTGCAGACTCCTTTCACTAGGAGATTCCTTAAAACTTTATTATTTCCTCCAGACTGGTCAGTTTTCACAGAAAGTCACTCCCAGTTTCCTATCCTGGAGATATAACCTTGGCTGCCAGCTTTCTTAGAGAAGAGAGAGAAGTGAGTCAGGAAAATACATAAATTTTCTTTTTTGTTGAGATAAACTTTATATTTAAGAAAATGCACAGACTTTACATGTATAGTCCAATAAGTTTTGTAAAAAGGAGACATTTATGTAATCACTACCTCAAATACAAAATGTATCCATAGCCCTGGCAAGTTCCCCCTTGCTCGTTGTTCATCAGTCACCTCTTCACAAAGGGAGCCACCATGCTGATTTCTGTCGACTCCCCCGGACGCTGTAAGCTTAGCTTTCTTTGTTCTTCAGTTCACCAAGTCACTTGCCACTTGTCCCTCTGCTTTCTAGGTTTCAAAGCTCTGTTGCTATCACATCTTACGCTGTTCTCTTTTCTTTGTTAATCTGTCTCTTTAAGTAATCATTTTCTGAGATTTTAAAAGGGAGCAGAAGTAACTACGTGGTTAATCTCACATTTTGAATGTACTTTTCAATGTAATGCCATAATTTTTCTGATTATTATATTGTTTAAATTCTTGAGCCATTAATCTCATAGTTAATTATAAGAATGCATTGAATCTCTTACTGCTGTAATATTGCCATAATTCTTCTGAGTAACTGGATGGATATTTTGGGCTTTTTTATAGGTCTTACTTTTACAACTCTAATCCTTTTGCGTCAGCCAAAAATAATTTGCCTTGACATTGTTCTGTCCCTACAATCTTTTTTTCACAATGTTAAGTATCTCTTTCGCAGATTATTTTACTTCCATAATTATTCATTTTTGATAATGCTCATCCATATAAAGAGTTATTTATTGATATAAATACAAAAACCCTTTGCACATAGCCGTTGGCTGACCTTGAATATACTACTGCAAGATAAAGTGGATTGTGACACATCAACACATTTATTTTCCTAGATATGACCACTTTTTCTCAATCCTCATAAAGCAAACTGGTAAAGATGTTGATAGTTTTATAGCCACGCACAAATATATCACCAAAACAACTTGATTATAATTTCCTTTATAGCGAGAACTCTGTGATTCATCTATCACTTTATATCTATAGGTATTTTCTATAAATGCTTAAGTTATTATGCCTTTGGATTCAATTTTCACAACAAATACTCACGGTCTTGCTTTATAAATAAGCAAACTGTGGCTTATAGAGATTAAATTGCTTCAAGATAATGTAGTTATTTACGGGCAATCAAGATGGTATCCAGGTCCCTTAAGGTTGATCCAGGGATTTTTTTAATTTCCAGTTTTACTACATTGGCTCCCTACATGGGCAGAGACCAGAATTAGTAGAAAAAAGAAGACTAGTCATCTGGCAGAACACTGGCAATATTCCCTGAGCACATCACAGGAGGCCTTACATTTTTATAGGTTCTTATGTCTCTCAGTGACTCTGAGATTGAAGTCCAAAATATAACACAGTGGAGCTTCTAATTATAGGAGGATATTGTAGTTTTGTCATAATTAAGAAGCATAATTTACTGCAACTGCCTAGGTGGTAGAGGTTTCCTGACTCAAGAGCAAGGCCCTGAGGTTCACAGGCCTTAGCCTTTATTGCTCGTTAATTACACAGTCCCTGTCCTCTTCCCCCTTCTGATTAACATACCCAGTGAAACGTGGTGCATTGAATCAGGCATTTCAAAGGTATGGACTATCTTAATGAAGCGTAAGAAAATCTTGGAGGGACAAATTTCCAGAGATCAATCATGTACTTAGTAGTAGTCACAGGCAACGTAAGGGCATGTGGAGGGGAGCCTCAGAGAAACTGAACAAGACAAATCACTTCCCAGAGATTGGTCCTGTAAGGGACTTTTGTGGCCCTGGATTCACTTGTTCAGAATCAGTTAGTGAGGAATATGAGAGCAGCCAGTCTGGTACTGCTGCCAATGCCTGACACCAATAAATTAAAAGTTGACTATTATTAAGACTATTAACCCTCTGAAGCTCAGCTTCATTTGAACTCTGCATTCTTGCTATTTGAAACTTTCTGTGTCTCCATCCCCAACGCCTTATTCTAGCTAATAACAACTTGCTCCCACAGACTCTAAGTGGAGTGGAGTATACTCGGCCCGCCATTAGGCTGGTTAACAGAAGCCCTGGGGATCTCTCCCAATGTCAGAAACTCAGCTTCCACTAGAGATTTTGTCTTTGAATGTTTTCTGTCCAATATCCTTGCTTAACTTGATGAAATAATGCTACATAACAAAATGCTACATAACAAAAAGCTGACTTTACAATGCTATTGAATAAGAGTCTAAGAAACGCAAATCTTGCCAGCTCATTACGCAAGACAATTGAGGGAAAAAATAGATATACAGGGGACAATAGCTTGGTCTCAAACTTTAATGTAGAACCTGGTGAAAGAGGCCTAATTTCAGGTAGAAAATCTTTTACTTTTCTAGAAGCATCCAGAAACCTTAAGACAAATGCAACCAAATGGCTTATTCTGTCTTATTCATTGTGGAAAGCTCACAGGTAAGCTTTAGATCTTATCACATCACCCAAACAGAAAAACAGGAGAAAGAGGGAGCTTGTTCAAATACCTAGGTCAGGACTAGTCTAGGCTTCTCACTCCAGACTTGTCAAGGATGGAAAACAGTTCCCAAGAAAAGCAATTCCATGCCCATTATACCTAGTTGCACAGTAATAAGTATTCAATGAGGGGGAAAATGTTTGAAGGTTAGAGAGTCTGAGTCTTGAAAGACGAAGAGAAATAACCAAGTTTGACAGGCCCCAGACCATTTGATTTCACCACCACCCTAGGAAAAGAAAATCTCCAGTGTAGAAGGGGTCCCTGAGAGAGGGCAGGGCCTCAAGCAACCGAGAGTGGTCCCTCCATTGTTTCAGCTCTCCAGGATGACAGAAGGAAAAGTATCTTAACAGGAAAATAACTGCTCCATTGGAGGCACTGATGCTTTACCTTTGCAGAAGAACAGTGAAAATCTTTACCCACTAGGAAGTGGTCCATAAAAGGTCCCAAAATAAAGACTGAACCATAGCAAGGCTTCACTAACTTGGGAATGGAACCTGGGGACAGGAAACAGAGCTTTTTTAAACTAATATTATAGTGATTTCTTGTCTGTTTGGCTGTCTTTACTCCTATCACTATCACAGGGTTAGGTTTTTTTCTTTTTTTTCCTTCTGGGGACGATACCCACACCCAGTCTTAGACGGATACTGCTTTCTAGCATTTCACATGGATTCAGTTTCTAGTCATCAATTCAACTTCTTCTTTTTGCTTTTTCACAATTCCCTTCACACCCCTTTGGTGATGTGATGTTCATACAATTATCACATTTACAATTTATGGTCATTTTCTTTAGTGCAGGCACAGACAGCATGGTTGTGCTTAATCATGTCTAAATTTGGTAAAAAGATCCCCCACCCAAGGATGGATGTACAACCACATACAGAATATGCTGATTGAATAGTTTAGTGATGACCCATTGCCTGGAGACGGAAAAGCAGCATTCCTGGGTAGCTTAGCAATGTCTAATTACCTTCTCCCGATACCAACTGAAATTATCATTACAGTGTAAAACATAGTCATATCAGAGTTAATAAGTAGGGACCAGTGCTAAAATGATAATCCCTAGCATTATTAAGGGATGGAGAAAGTGGCAGTTGAATTCGCTTAATTTGTTATGGTTTTCTGGAATGCAAAATGTTTTACATTTTGATTTGGTCATTATACTGCCAGGGGTTTATTTCTGACACAGAATTAGACAAAGGCACAAAGGTATATGTAAGAGAATATTTTACAATATTGGTTAAATATCCATCAATAGAAAAGTATTTAAATAAATAAAGCCATGCAATGAAATACTATAAGGCTATTATAAAGATGATAGAGAACTAAATTCTCAGGATCATGACACGTACTTGATGAATAAATCATGCTACTTTATGGAACATAGAGTACTATCTATATGTAGATTTGTGTGTGTGTTTGCATATGTTAATATATTTGCAAAAAGAGATATCTGGAAGGATTATACTCAATATATTATGAGAAATTAATTCTTATTGGTCAAATTTAGGTTGATACTGCACTTTTCTTTATACTCTAGTCATTATTGATTTTTAAAAATGAAATAGCATATATATAACTCACATAAATATCAAATGTAAAGTGATGTTTATTTTTCACATGGGTTGTTTCAGTCACACTGGTGGTATTCAAAGACACTATCTTGCCATTTAATATAGTTTCCTTCAGTAGATTTCTTGCACAATCCAGGAATAAAGCTTAAAACCGAAAGTCATTTAGGAGTGATGAAACCTGAAGGAACTAAAGAAAATGTATTTCCATATTTAGTCATTTTATATCTTGTTATTGAGTTACTAATATAGAGTTATTGAGTTGTTTATGTACACTTGTTTACAATTTTAATTATAGCACTTTGTAGGAAGAGTCCAGGCTAAAACTATATTTCTCAAGGCAGGAAGGTGGAAAATCGTCACACCTAACTTTACCCTGTGGCCTGATCATTAAACTAGATTTTCTTTGGCTTTATTGAACACAGAAAGTAATTTACTTAACTGACACTCTTCCAGTTGGAAGCTAATTGATACCACTCTTCGGTCCAGTGCAATGAAGCAAGACAACAAACGGTTCCAGGCCAGCCAAGAATTGGTAAATGAAAAAGAAAGATCTTTGGAGAGTCTTATATAAATCCTTATAATACAATTTGGAACTGGCACCATTTTAAATTATAAAAAGAATAAATCCTGACTAAACCCAAACAAGATTATTTAAAGCAAATTACCCTGGAGACCCAATGACAATGAACCCAAAGAATTTGGATTCTTTTTCTACTGCAGGTGCACATGAAGATACGTAGCTGTATCTTATTTTGGCTTTTGGATCTGTCATAATGAGCTGAAACAGTAGTAAAATGGGCCTCTAGGATCCAAAACTACAACAGGCACACCCACCTGTGAATCAAAAAGTCCAAGTCAGAGATAGCTGTATCCTTGGTTTCCTCACAGTTCTGTAGAGATCTTCTGAATCACTTAACTCTATGATGTGTTGAATCCTCTCTGAGTGATGCTCATTGAGCTAATATAATGAAAATTTTAAAGCTGCCTATAGCTCAACAACAAAATCATGCCACTATGACTTAGTTGTTTCTTTCTAGACTTGTTTTCTCACATAGTTTTGTTTTATTTTACTTTTAGAGTAACCTTTAATACTCATTGAGATTTTCAATAAGGTGATGTACTGTGCCCCAGGAAAAGTGTTTTTCAGGAGAATGTCTTATTCCCAATAGGATTTCTTGCATTGGGAGGAAATACAAGTTGTAATGAAAGTCAGCATTTGACAAATATTTATCAAATTCCTGCTCTATGCCAGGCTCTCTGCCAGGCCCTGAGGAGACACTAGAGAACACAACAGACATGGTACCTGCTCTGATGGCACTTTTATCCAGATGAAATGTATTTGCTCTTAGGCATTAACAGGACACTATTTTGAAGAAAGCACATTTCAAGGTGGACTGACAGGATATCTTTCTCCACCACTTACTAATGAGGGCACGTGGGAACTTGGCTGTACTTAGCTTCACTTTCCTCATCTATGAAGTGTGAGTAATGGTAGTTCTTGCCTCAAAAGATCATTCAGGGAATGAAATGAACTAATAACTATGAAGTGCTTAGAACAGTCCAGGCACATGCTAAAAATTCAATGAATGTGAGCTTATTTCCTTTTATTGAAATTTCATTTGCATTATTTAGGAAATCAGGAATGGTTTGCAAAAATTTCTCCTCAAGATTCTGGGAATAGAGGTAGAGGTGGTTCTTGCTGGATGTCACGCCAGGCAGTTCTCTAGTCCTCTATACAACAAAGCCCTGAATCTGTAACACTCAATTCTGATTCGTCGCTTATTCAGCTGTTACACTTTCTTTAAGTAATTATTTTAAAGAATTATTTTCTGAGCTTTTGACTTATTCGGCCGTTTCCTTCTGTTGCCTTTACATATAGAAAACAATTGTACTGACTATAAAATTCTTGGGTGTGACTTTGCAGCAGATGCTGTTGGTGGCCGCGCCAATCCCTTCAGCACTTAGATTTCAGGGCACATCAACTAGGCTTCCAGCTGCCAGCATTTGCATCTCTTTGCGTGAAGTCCCTTCTTTGGCTGACAGAACCCACCCTGCTCACTATGTCTGTGGATGCCATAATTGGGAAGTGAAATTATCGCTGCCCAGAAGCTGCCCTCCACCAATGAGTGATAGAAGTTGGTGGATAAATACCTTGGCTCCCATTCTCCTTGGATAGGATGACTGTGAAGCACATGTTTTACAGGATTTCTCAGAGTTCCCTGGGAGGAATAGGTTCCAATCACCCATGGAGGAAACTTTCTTGATAATGCACCCAACCTCTTTCCTGTCTCACTCCCTCATTCTCCTATTAGTATTTCTTGGGATCATCTCCAAATAACTCGCACTCAAATCTTTTTCTGAGTTGCTGTGTAGAAGAATTCAATCTAAGATCATCCTTTTACTCTGAAAACTTTGTAAACCTTACTCCGTTTTCTTGTGGAATCTAGAGTTGCAGAGAATCCTGAGAAAAACTTGACTATTATTTCATTGCTAATTTTCTGTTTTTTCTTTACCTTTATAATTCCAAAAGTTGTCAGGATGTGTATAAATATGGATCTTTTCCCCTTTATATTGTCTGAAACTTTGCGAACCATTTTAATCTGCATATTCAGATGTCTAAGTATCAGTAAGAGTTTTCTTCTATTAATTTTTTTAGTTATTTCTCTTCCAGTTGT
Source organism: Equus quagga (assembly GCF_021613505.1). Taxonomy (NCBI): domain Eukaryota; kingdom Metazoa; phylum Chordata; class Mammalia; order Perissodactyla; family Equidae; genus Equus; species Equus quagga. The sequence goes on along the minus strand of NC_060273.1, from coordinate 112,931,662 downwards.
TCTGGTCTCATTTTCAGAAACATTATAATTTTGCACAAATGATCTATCCTGTATTTCTGTTATTCTCTAATTATTTCTAAAGTTCAAGAACTTGCTTGTCTTTCATGTAATTGATTCAATTTCTTAGTGTCAGTTTTGTTGTTTTCACAACTTCCAAAGCAGAATTTTGCTTTCAGTTTCCCTGCAGCTTTTTCTGGTATCACTCTTTGTATCACAAAGAAAGTCTTTTATTTTTACCTGCTCGTTAGGCATATCTGATCCTGTTACATAGAGATCATGACATTTAGCATCTTATTAAGGTGAAAAGTTATCTTCTCAAAGCTTTGTAGATCTTCTCAGGGTTCTGTTGGAAACTGTAGTAATAAAGTTGGTCTGTTGTAATATTTTCCAGTATCTCATATAGTATTTCTTTGAAAATACAGGAGAACTCTATCCTGAGTATACAGCTTGCCACATGCTGGTTTGTGAATTGCCATTTTCTCTCTTTTTCTCCCTTAATGCTGGTGAAATCCCCCCTCAGTTCTACAGTTGAAGAGCCCCCAAACAGGCACAGCTTTTAGTTTCATTTCTAGAGGCTGGCTTTTATCTCCCATGGCTTACTGGCCTGAGATGAACGCTTAACAGGACACCATCATTTGGATTTCTGATATTCAGAATGTATGGAATACATCAACATAATTTTCCTATGTATGCATACTTGTATATGTATGTATTTCCTGTCTTATTCGAAAAATGATTCATCAAAACCCAATCCCAGTTTTGCACTCTAGCAGGTCTCTCTCTGTGTTCAGTCTTGTGTATAGTACTTTAATTTGGCGTCACACATTTCAGTATAAAATGTACCTCTTCAGGCATCCTTCTTTCTAGGTAGTTTTTATTTCTTTTTTTTGAAATGTCCGAATCAGTGTAGGTACAGGTGAACATATGGCCTCCTTGGCATATCCAAAGGCAGCCACACAGTAGAAGGATTTCTGCTCAGTTTTCTGATTTCTTAATCAGGGGTCAGACAAATGTGCATACTAACTGCTCTCTACTGGCACAATAAAATGGTGAGTGGCCAATTACCATTTTTACTTCAGTTGTATCACCTTTTATGAGAGAAATTATATGTACATTTTGAAATAGTGATTGTGTTATTATGATATGATGCTTCCTTTTGTCTTCTTCTGTGTCTTTATAGTATTTTAATTAGTAGAAATTGCATAATACTGCATTAGAGGATGCCAACCATTTTAAACTAGAAGTTGGAAACTTCAGCTATTTTTTAATTTTTTATTTTATTGAGGTCATATTGGTTTATAACACTATGTAAATTTCAGGTGTACATCATTATATTTCAGCTTCTGTATAGACTGCATTGTGGTCATTACCAAAAGTCTAGTTTCCATCTGTCACCATTCATATGTGCCCCTTTACTCCTTTCGCCCTCCCCTGCTTCCTGCTGGTAACCACCAATCTGTTCTCTATATCTACGTATATTTTTGTTTATTTTCCACATGGGAATAAATTCATATGGTCATTGTCTTTCTCCACCTGACTTATTTCGCTTACCTTAATACCTTCAAGGTCCATCCGTGTGTGCCAAATGGCACAATTTCATTATTTTAATGACTGAAGAGTATTCAATTGTATATATATACCACATCTTCTTTATTCATACATCTGTTGATGGGCACTTAGGTTGCTTCCAAGTCTTGGCTATTGTGAATATTGTTGCAAAGAACATAGGGATGTATATATGTTTTTCTACTGGTGTCTTCATGTTCTTTGGATAAATAGCCAGAAGTGGAATAGCTGGATCACATGGTATTTCTATTGTTAATTTTTTGGGAAATCTCCATGCTGTTTTCCATAGTAGCTGCACCAGCTTTCATTCTCACCTTCAGTGTATGAGGGTTCCCTTTTCTCTACATCCTCTCCAACACTTATTTCTCATCTTTTTAGTTATAGCTATTCTAGGGAAAACGTATGTAAGAATACTGATGGCTTGGAATCAGAAAGAGATGATCAAATCCTGACTCAAACACTTCACATCTCGGTGAACATGAGCAAGTTCAACTTCCTGAACCTCAGTTTCCTCATGGCAGATGAGAATAATGATATTTACCATGCAAAGCTGTTGAGAGGGTTAGATGAGACAGTGTCTTGTAAGGTGCTTAGCACAGTGTCTAACACAAAAGACCTCCGGAAGCATGGCTGCCATTCAGCCCTGAATCTGTCTGTGAGTGAGATGAATTCTTCTGGAAGGCATCAGGATACCTCAAATTTAACCTATTTCAAATCAAATTTATTATCAATTCCCCCCATGCAACCTATTTCTCCTCCAGAGTTTCCTTCTATGTGCATATTAGATAAAAAACCAAGAAATCAGTGAAGTGATCTGTCACATCTTGTCTATACGCTCCCATCAGTGTTACATCAAACTACACAGGGATATCAAATGTCATTCAAATTGTATGATCTCTCTGAAGCTTCATTTTCCTACCTTCAAAAAAAAGACAAGTCCAGGTGATTTTTGAGGTTCTTCTTACCTTAAAAATGTCTGAGGTTTTAAATAAAAATGAGGTGCTCTTAAAGATTATTGCTTGCAGTTTCTGTGGGGGAAGGTGAAGGAAGGGGAATCAATCCAGCAGGTCAGTTACACCCTTAGAAATATCCTAGATAATCATTTTGATTCTCTGGCATTTTGTTTTTACTGGATCATTTATTTGATACTGGATCACATGCTGCTTTTTATTGTTAAGATTTTCATATGTGAAAACCTCTTGTTCCTAATTAGATGGTAAGACCCATGACCTGTAAGACCCTGACTTACATTTCTTCATTTTTGCCAGCACAGTCGTATTACCATAGGAAGCTCTCAGTAAATAGTTGTAGAATTAATGAAGAACTAAATATGTAGAATTAACAGTCCCTGCAGACAGGGATGTGTTTTAAATTATTTTATTGTACCAATCTTTTTGTAGACATATGTTTTTGTTTATCCCAGTAAAATACCTGAGAACAGAAATTGCTAGATCATTAAATTGGTTCATAATGAGTAATTGGGAAAAGTTTTTTTCAAAGTGGTTGCACTTCCACCAAAAGTATATGAGAGTTCCAACTGGTCCATATCCTCATCAACATTTGATGTTGTCAGTATTTTAATTTTAAGGCACTCTAGCGTGTGGCTGGTGGCCCCTCATTGTCATCTGTTTAAGTCTTTTGCCTAATTTTATTGAATTGTTTCTTTTTATTACTGAATTGTGAGAATTCTTTATATATTCTAGGTATAGATCCTTTGTGAGATATATTTATTAATACTTTCTCCCAATCTGAAGCTTGCTTATTAATTTTTTCAGTGATGTCTTTCGATAAGTAGAAAAGTTTTAAATTTAAAAATTTTTTTCTTTTATGATTCTTGCTTTTCGCGTCCTAAGATATCTTGGTTTACCCAAGGTAGAGAACATTTTCATCTGGAAGCTTTATAGATTTAGCTTTTATGCTTAAGTCTATGATCCAATGCAAATCACTAAATTTTCACATTTGGTGTGAGGCACAGGTTAAGGATCATTTTTTTTCCCTATATGGATATCCCATTGTTCCCACAGCAATTATTCAAAAGACATTCCTTTCACCACTGAATTGCTTTAGTGACTTTAATGAAAATTAATTAGTTATATAAGTATGGGTTAATGCCTTCAAGCATTTTCTTCCTTGATTGTTTTAGTGTGAAGAATATTGGTTGCTAAGTTAAATGCACAACACAGAAGGACAATTTATATATTAAATTTTAAAGTTATCATTTGTGAACTAAATATACTCTCTTAATAAAAAATGTTTACATTTAAAGCCTTCTTATATTGACATGTGGCCACATGAGAAATAATATGTTGGGCAAATACAGTGTAAAGAATTGGGGGAGATACGAACAAGCCGTAAGATGCCATGGTCAAAGCAGTTAGGGAGATCAAGAGACAGAGAGGGGAAAGGGAATATAGACCAGCTACATAATACAGAAGACCATGGATGGTAATTTAAATTTTTGGTAGAGAAAAATAAATCTTCATTTCTTTGAAATATACCCATTTCCAGAGATTTTGTTTTTTTTATGTTGTAGTATTTAAATTGAACCTGGTTTTTCAGAGTGACAAAAAAACACAAAATGCTAGTTGTGGGACCACCCCGTGGCTGAGTGGTTAAGTTTGTGTACTCTGCTTTGATGGTCCAGGGTTTCGCGTGTTCGGATCCTGCGTGCAGACATGGCACCGCTCATCAGGCCATGCTGAGGTGGCATCCCACATAGCACAACCAGAGGCACTCACAACTAGAATCTACAACTATGTGCTGGGGGGAGCTTTGGGGAGAAGAATTAAAAAAAAAAAAAGATTGGCAACAGTTAGCTTAGGTGCCAATCTTTAAAAAAAAAAAATGCTAGTTGTGACAAAACATCATGTAAGCTGCAATTTACTGTCCCATTTTTCCAGTTGGTTGTTTCAGCCACCAAAACTACAGACATTTTCCCCCAAGCAAGAGTAGATGGAAATCACTTTTTTACCTTCAAGGCATTTTTCCATTTATCTGGACACTTAGTCTTTTATTTGAAAGAAAACTACCTACTGGGTTGGATTTTATGGGAAATTGAAGGCTGCAGTGGTTTTGATAGGAGTCTATTATAATAATTCACGGTGGGATACCGATTAGTCAGATCTATAAATGACACACTCTCTTCTTGCCTGGGGATTTCTTGTCCCACCTGCTGCACATACTCCAAGCTTCTCCTAACAGTATGGATTGCTGACAAGCAGGCATGTGGTGCTGTCAGTCAGTTGGTCACTTTCCACCTATTTCATCCACACACTCTCTACATACGCACTAAATTAATGGCAAATTGATTATAAGAAAGTGCCTAAATGAAGCATATATTCTCTTGATCTTTGGGGGGAAAAATTGCCTCCTTGATAAATATCGATTGTTGGCAGATTGGGTTCTTACGGAGAAGGAGAAGTCAGACATCTCCGGGCTGCTTATTAAGTTAGACCCTCATGTTTCTCTCCGTGCCAATTATTTTTTATATTTCCTTAATTTTCTGTCAGGAACAGCACTTTTATTAGGAAATAAAATCCTTAACATGGCATGCATGAGTATCCCTACTGAACTTGCCTTTTTGAGGCAATAGTATGAAATAGACTACAAATTAGCCATAGAAGAAGAACGTAAACACATGCCAGAGAGACTTTATCTGCCAGAGGAATTTAATTTCCTTATTTTGTCATTGTTAAGTATGTCATCTCAGGAATGACTTCTTTTTCTCCCAGAGAGATGCTTGATTGCCCTAATCTTGACTGTTTTTTGTACATGTAGTTGTATGAGTTCAATGCTTCATATGTAGTAGCACGTACTGTGAAGTAGCAGAAATATTTTTAAGACTGAGTTTCATTTTAGAACAAATAAAAATGAAATAGTGAAGTCCGGTTTTTTTCCTACAGGATAAAATTCAGTACAGTTGGGTACTTTATGACGTTAATTTTTCACCTCATCTCAGGAGAAGAAACTGACTTTATGATCTATAAAATACAAAACACAAACCTGAAAAGATGTTTGTTTTTTTATAGCCACATTATTAACTGATGTATGTGATGGTTTTATTAAAGGATTTTTGTGATTTATTTATACAATGCTGTTTTGTAAATGGACTGCAGGGAGAGGTAAGAATTCTTGGCTCTGAAAACTGCTAGAGCTGTGGGGAATTATTAAAGTTATGAGATAGATAAGAGGAACATTTTCTCTTTTCTAACCATAGCCATAGGTCTCTTCATTTAGAATAAACTTTTTTTAAATTCTAAAACCAACACCTGTGTATCAAATGAGGCGGAATGGTGATCTGTGCGTGGCCTTCCACCACGACTTAATGAGGACTTTACTTATTACTGGCATTTGGGATCCCCTGCCCTAATTCTTACCCTCTTTCAGCTTAAAGCAAAGGGGAGACACGCGTGGAATCACCTTCCTCCCCTTTCTTCCTTACTTCTGCCACTTTCTGCGAGATATTGGATTTTGTGGTAATTCTGTGACACTGAAAACTGTAGCAAACTCTTATGATCCACCCAACAATCTGAAGAGAAGTATTTTTTTTTTTTATGGAGTTGACCTTGTTGTCTCTCTCATGTAATTCGAATCATTCTTTCCTTCGTCAGTGAAGTATTGAAAAAGTATCTAATAAGCTAATATTGTGTGTCCGCTACTCAAATTGATGCAAAAAATAGAAAAATGTTATTTAGTAGTTTTGAGAATTTCTTTAGAATGACCCTACAGTGTAAAGGACTGACGCTCTGGTTGTTTGCATTTGTTTTTCAGGAACATAAAAGCAGTAGTACAGGCAGGATTGGGAACCAGGCAGCTTGATTTCTAGTTTATAGCTCTGTGTGCGTGCTGTTCACGATGGCCTGGGAATGAGGTGACGTCATTTGTTTTGGAGACAGGAAATATATTCAACAAATGGATATTACAATATGTAGTTTACTGTCAGAAAGAATGGAATAAACTTTGAAAATATAAACAGCCCCTTCCAGCATTTTATAAATGTTGCCAGTTGTCAGTCTCATCTTGAACATCCGGGTTAGACAAACTGGTTTCTTTAGTGCCAGACTTTGCAAATTCCAGCACTGATCTATATTCTCACCCGCAATATAAGAGAGTTCCACTTGCTCCACATTCAGATCAATACTTAGTATTGTTTTTCTATTAAAAAAAATGTAATCGTTCTAATGAGTGTGTGTTATCTCATTAAGGTTTTAATTTGTATTTCCCTGATAACTAATTATTTTTAGTATCTTTTCATGTACTTATTTGTCATTCACTTAGGTTCTTCTGTGAAGTGTGTGTTCAAATATTTTGGTGTTTTTTATTAATATTGAATTGCTCTTTGTATATTCTAAATTCAAGTTCTTTGTCAGACATATATATTCTATCAATCTGTGGCTTAGTTTTTCACTTGTTTAACACTGTCTTTACAAGAATAGAAGTTATTATTTTTTACTAAATTTAACATTCATATGTGGTTCCTATTTTTTATATGTTCTGTATAAGAACTATATGTCTTCACCAAGGTCACAAAGATTTTCTCTTGTTTATTTCTAGAAGTTTTATGGTATTAGCTTTTATATTTAATCAATAGTCCATTTCAAGTTAATTTTTGCACATGCTATAAGGTAAAGGGTTCATGCTCATTTTGTTTTTCCTTTATGAATGTTCAATTATTATAACATCATTTACCGTAAAAACTAAACGATCAATATTGAAATACCTTGGCGCTTTTATTGCAATTCAATTCGCCATGGCAGTCTGACCATACTGCTAGACTGTCTGTTTTGTTCTACATATGTATGCCTATCAGTACACCGATATCGCATGACCTTATTATGGTTATTTTCTAATAGCTTGAAATCAGGTAGGATAAATCTTCCAACTTTGTTTTTCAAAATTGTTTTGGCTATTTTAGGTCTGTTGCTTTTCCACATAAACTTTGGAATCAGCTTGTCGATTTCTACAAAAAGCTTTCTGGGTTTTTATTTTCATTACTTGGAATCTATAGATGGATTTGTGGAAAACTGGTGGCTTTACGATTGAGTCTCTAGATTCATGGACATGGTACATCTTTTTATTATTTAGGTCTTTAATTGCTTTCATTAATAATTTGTAGTTTTTAGTGTATAGATTTTAAACATATTTTATTAAATCCCTCCTTATTTCATGTTTTGGGTTTCTTTAATAAATGATATTTAATATTTACATTTCATAGTTTTAATGCAAGTAAATAGAAATATACATGATATTGACGTTGAATCCTATGAACTTACTAAACACAGCTATTTGTTCTACTAGCTTTTCTTCTTCTCTATAATTGTTAGGAATTTCTACATATATAATCATATCGTCTGAAAATAAAAATTATTTTCCTTTAAATATGCGTGATTTTTTTTTCTCTTTCTAGCCTTATTGCACTATCTAAGATCTCTTATAAAATGTTGAATCTAAGAAGTGAAAGTGGACGTCCTTGTCTTCTTCTAATCTTAGGGAGAAGGAATTCAGTATTTACGAGTAGATATTACGTTATCTGTAGATTCTTCGTAGATGCCCTTTATCAACTTAAGGATATCTAGTCTACTGGTATAGTACTACCCAGTCCAAATCTAGATCAACATGTTTATTTCTATTGTACAGTATTGAATTTTAGTGAGCACCGTCTTTAATGGCACTTATTTTGTGGGTCACAGGACAGTCTCAATAAACATTGTTCTCCCTATCCAATAAAACTACTATGTTATATTTTTTAACATTTTTTTGCAATTATTACTTTTAAATGTTTCTTCCTCATTCTACACATATATGGGGGCTTTCCCTTTGCATTCTCTTGTATATCCTTACCTTCCCCTGCCCTGCTGTTTTTCTTTTTTTTGCTAAATTCCATCTTTCAAGGTTGACATAGTTAACAAAAGAGGTCACAAACTTATCTGATGTATTTTTTTCTATGAAAATTTAACTCTTTATTGATGTGAGGGTATAAGGTCTTTTAAACTTAAATGCTGTTGTAAAGTAAAATTATCAATACTCTTAATATTTACAAAATTAATAGCAAGCCAGTAACTTTTCACTAGCTGTCTTCAAATTCAGATAGAATCCTTTAATTCATTTTTGTTGACCAATTATTATTCCAAATATTATAAAGCCTAGTCCACTAGCTGACTACAGTTGCATGCCAAAGTACTTTGACTTGAATGTTTAAGTCCCTTCTGGCACTTTTTTCCTGTGTTCTACACTCGCTGTGTCATTTACAGTAGAGCATCCTTATGACAGGACTCCGATTTCACCAATCAGTGAGCCTCTTTTTCTTTTTTAAAACAGCATTACTAATTTCAGGAAGCCTTTAAAACTGCCTTTATTCATATAAATTCTATTATTTTCTTTTCTTCTTAACCTAATCAGATAAAGAAACAAGAAAGAAAAATGTTAATCTTGTCCACTTCCTCAGTCTGCTTAAAAGATTACTTCTCTCTCGACTCGACAATGATTTATTTTAAAAAATGAAACAAAACTATTAACTTAGCTATCAAATTAGTAAATACATTCCATAGAAGCAAAAATAATTTATGTACATAACTTCATTTCCCAGGAGTAAATCAACATTGAGTAATTTAGCTACAATATTTTGAAGTTTTACCTCTTAGTCCCAACATTCATCACTTTGTATGGTATCTTAAATATGTTTTGGGACAAATAAATTTATATATGAAAGAGTTTTCAGGTGCCAAATCTTCCCACACCTTTTATTATTTAATTACCTAAGAAACGGCTGTTTATTTCAATCCATGGGAGGTAGTATAGTCCGAAGCAGGTAGGCTCTAAGCCTCTAGACTGCTCAGGTTCAAATCTCTACTTCTTCACAAATTAACAATGTGTTCTTGGACTGCTTATTTAATTCTTTTATGTATAAAATTGGATAACAATATTATCGAAGTCATAATGTAGTTCTTAAGATCAAATGAGATATTTTTTGTAAAGTGAATATCCCGGTGCCTAGAACAAAGAACACAGTAATTTCTACTTTAAACTCATACATCATATACAAACAAAGGACAGATAAACATGAAACTAATTAGACCAACACAAAAGTACCTCTTTAAACACTTTATTGCCTGTCCTTACAAATTTTCTACAGACAAATGTAGATTGACAGAAACTGTCATGTGATACATCTTTTTGTATTACAATGTATTATGAGCAATTTACCATGTAAACAAACATTATTTTTAGTGATTGTGCATTCTAAGTATTTCTTTGAGTCTATTTTGGAACATCGAATTTATTTCAATTTAAAATTAAAACACTTCTAAATATAACATAACTTTAAAAACGATTTATAATGGTAAACATCATATCACCCACCTGTGGATATTAGATGAATATATACTTTAAAACAATTAATGAGCTTATAGAGAAACAGAACAAGCCCTGGTTTTTCTTATTTATATTACTCACTAAAAGGATCTTTGTTATGTTTTCGGGGTTTCCCATTACAAACCTGAGCTGAACGTTGACGAGAGCAGTCAATTCTTGATCCAGTCTAGGACCTGATATTTGAGTAATTACATCAAAGAGATGCATCAGCAATACTAAATAACCCTGATTATACTGAATGGGAGATGAATGATTAAAAGCCTGCATGAGGCATTAATTTACTACCTAATTGTCACATAATACCAATTGACTGTTCTATTTTTACTCCCCTTTGGGTAAAGTTTTTTAGGATGGAATAAAAATTGCACTGGAATAGTTGGCAAAGATCATAGATAGAAGCACTATAATTCATCAAGGGACCTGGTTGGACAGCCTTGTCAAAGTAGGTTAGGAAATTTCTCATGACTGTAGCCAGTGTTGCAACATTTTAAAAGATAGCAATCCATTATCACTTCTCTCATGCCACCTGAAAAAGAAATCATCCTACAGAATCTGATTTCCTCCTGGGGTGACATGACGCTGCTCAGAAGGCAACGAAATATCCTCTTTCTACAATATCAACTATCAAATGACAAACTGTAAACCTGAGTCATGTTGTTTTGTTCCTCAAGTCTGTTGTGTATTACTAAGGAAATAGAAAACTTACATGACTTTGATTCTCCTATATTTGGATTTAGTTTTGCTTTGATTATGTCAGCAGTAAAATCAGCTGCAATTATATTATAAAAGCTATAGCATGTCCGACAGACGCCATTAAAAGGAATGTGTGATATATATAACTATATATATAGTTTTTACATGTATAGTTTTATAGATATATATAGGATGGGTACAGCACTTGTCTTATGGCATGCCTAAAGCCAATGAAATTCAGCCAATTGAAAGCTAAGATAGCTATGGGGAAGACTCTTTTATAACAGAAAATTGATAAGTTTCAATTTGATAATAGCTACAATTTCTTCAAGTCAGCAAGAATCTTATATTTTGTTGTGATAAAACCACTCTAAGGACTAAACTGAAAATAGAATTTGTTTTTCTGGTGTAGAAATCTAGTCAAGGATGACTGGATTTCTTGTAGCTCTTATAGAACTAGACTCTTAAGTGAGCTCATATGATAACACTCAATTCCAAAATTAGACTTCTCTTTTCCAGAATAGAGTGTCATAAATAACCTTTATTAAAAACATCAGAATATTTCCTGGTTATCAAATTAATTTGGTGATTATGGCAAAGAAATCACTGCTTATTGATTATCCACAAGCAACCCCATATTTCCCACATCCTTGGAGTCGGGCAGGGCCTTGGAACTAATTCTGGCCAATGGGTTGTGAGTGGAAATAACAAATCTCACTTCCAGGATGAAGCAATTAAAAGCCAGTGTACAACTCCCTAATTTCTCTTTTTCTTTGCCATCGAAACCACTGTGGCCATGGAGAAGCTACAAGATACTGGAGTTTCTGACAACTTGTGTCACTGAGTAGTTGTGTAGAATAGGGATTCCCTCAGCAATTCACATTGGATATGTCCTGTGAGCCCGAAAGAAGAAACCATTTGTCACAATAAGCCACTGAGATTCCAGGATTGTTCTGTTATTGCAGCGTGATCTAAACTAACAAAATTAATTCAGTGAATTAAACCAAAGAAAATATGACACACGGATCAATTTTTCCTAATAGTAAACATAGTTAAAAATGAGAAAAAAAAAACACAAGAATATCTTAATTATTAGCAAAATGTGAACTCTAGGGGCCGACCCTGTGGCTGAGTGGTTAAGTTCACGCACTCCACTTTGGCGGCCCAGGGTTTCTCTGGTTTGGATCCTTGGTGTGGATATCGCACCGGTCATCAGGCCATGGTGAGGCGGCATCCCACACAGCACAACCAGAAGGACATACAACTAGAATATACAGCTATGTACTTGGGGGACTTGGCGAGCGTAGGGGGGCAGGAAAGCAGGGGAAAAAAACATTGGCAACAGTTGTTAGCTCAGGTGCCAATCTTTAAAAAAAAATATATGAACTCTATTGAAGAAAATGTGAATTGGCATTCTACTTCCAAGAACTGAGCTGATGCCACTTTTAGAGCCTCACCTGCGAGTTAATGTTTCCCCATCTGAGGGCCTTTGCTGCCCTCAGAGCGAGGGATTCAGGCAGCGTGGGGAAGAGCAGAGTACTTGTGAATTCAGGACAAATGTTCTCAAATTTAACTCCGTCTGATTCCTCTTCTGGTCTTTTTCACTCTGTTTCTCAAGTGGGTTGTATTAGTGCTTGTACATTGTTGGGATTGCTCAAATAACATTTTAGTTAAGACCTCTCACTACTCCCAAAGGGGAAAAAAAAGCCTAAAAATGCACAGTGTGTATGTAAGGAACTATGTTCTTCACTGGTTATCCATGCAGCACCGACTTGTAGACTTAGCCACATATGGAACACTAGAATGTGAGGGCATATGGCAAGTGTTCAGGAAATTAAGGCTTGACACTTACTGGTTGCTCGTATTTGCTTTTGGGAAAATTGAGCTTATCCAACTCTAATGCAATATGTCTTGTTTACCTTCAAATTTAATATTCAAATTGTACTCACAATAGCATCTGACCCAATTCATATTTATAAAATATGCTTTTCTGGTCTTAGATCTCTTGATGTGAAAACAAGCATTCCTCATATTAACAATAACTTTCCTGGGAACTTCAGAAGTAATTGCCTACTTATTTGTAAATACAGTGACTAGTTTTTGCCAAGTGCTGTACAAGAGGTTACACTTACCACATTTCTCCTGCCCCACCTCCACATCTTTGTTTCCTCTTTCCCAGAAAAAATCACCATAACAATGATGACTTTCTGGTAAAATAGGGGTTTGAATAATAATTTTCCATTCCTCTAGTTTACATGATAAACCCAGGTCTCTTTTTACATCTCTAGCAGGAACTTAATTCAAACATCCTGTGAATTCATTAGCATTGTTTGCACTGCAATATCCATCTCATTCTTTGGGTTTCCTACTGCCTTTAAATTCTCTTTTTCTTTTATCTCTTTTGGATTTTAAGAAATTGTAATGAAATTAACAATAATCCTCCACTTTTTCCTTCTTATTTTATTGGATCTCTCTATTGTTATACAGTTAAAAGAAAAATAAAAAAATTTATAAAGTCCTAATAATTTTTGAGATATAAGGATAATTTATGGTAAACTGAAGTCACACCCCCACACCACACCATGTCTCTGGACCACATTATCAGGGTTCACATCCCTGCTGTGTCTTTACAAGCTGAATGGCACTGGATGGGTAATATCACTTTCCTGAGAATTGACTTCCTTAGATCTTGCTAAGGATTATCAGGTAGTGGTGAACTCAAGCATTGCTACTGCTGCTGTTGATATGGGAGACCCTCTACCTTCACCCCTCGGCTCTATCCCCACCCAGACCCTTCCCCCTAATCCCAGACCAGGGACAGGGAGGCTTGAGAATGTTCTGGTAGACTTTGACTCATTCTGTATGGTGTGGCTTTGGGCAACTGAATCTTATTCAAAGGAATTTACCCACAGCTCTTCACCCATATGGACCTATTAGCTAAGGAAGATGAGCAAGCTTCTAGTTGTTCGCATTCCGGTAAGCAGCCGCACAGTGAGGAACGGGGAAGGCTGCAGTACAGATGAGCACCCTATTTAGAAATCGTGGAGGATTGCCAACTATTTTGACTTCTCGGTTCTTACAGCTATGTAATTTGAAACGGAATCTCCCTTTCTCACTTTGTTTCCTCTCTCTCTTTTCGTCTCTTTCTCTGTTTCTAGCTTTTTAAATTTCTCCAGAGTAGATCTGAATCTGTTTCTAAAAAATAGGGGCAGTAAGAAAAGGCTCAAAGAAAGTACTCTAATAAATAAAGAATTTGGATCTGGCAGAAGCCCTGGAGTGTTCAGGGAATTAGATGTTTTTATTTGAAAATATTGGTGATACTCTCATTCTGTGCCTCTCATATGTGTCTTAGCGTTCAGTGCGCACTGAAGTTTGAATTAGGCAATAGAGTATAAAAAGAGCAGCTGGTCCGAACAGTATTAATATTTGGAATTACAGAGATGAGTACTTCTTGGACTGTGGTTTCTATGCCTGAACAGCAATGTAAGGTAGTGGAATGCAAATGATTCTGTCCTGAAAAAAAAACTTTTACATTTTACTGAAAAGGAAGAATAGTATACACTGTAGGAACACTGATTCTTTACGGGCATGGTTTTAGCTGCTATTCTATCAGGGCATAAAAAGTCCAGGAATTGGAGAAACTTTTTCCTGGCATTTCTTCAATCCTGAACAGAATCACGATGAGAAATCCTTCATAATATTCTCACATGTACACAGTAGATCCCTTTGCTGTCATCCACTCACGATGTTAATAACCATCTCATTTTGGAATCTCGGTTTGATTCTTTGATACTAGAAATCTGTTTTTCCCTTGTCCACTGAAACAGCTGAAAGCATGTTCCCAAAATAAGTGAAATTGTATATAGCACATCACGATTTATGTAAAAAACATGTATAAGGCTCATTTACAAATTTAAATAACCTTGAAAATTAGCTGATTAACTTCAGAAGTTGTGACTCACTCAAGAACACACAGGTGATAAATGGGCACCCAAGGTCTGGAACCAGCTTCTCTGATTCAAAATGGCATATCCTCTTCACTGGGTGATGTGGAGCATAAACCACAGCTGACACAGTAATGCATGCCTTCAGTGACACACACTTTTCTTAGACAGATTTTGTCTGGACTAACTATTTGTATTAGTGAATTTTTCAGGCCTGGTCTTTAACCCTTGTTGGATCAGTTGTCTGTCTTGCACATAGATAATTGCTTACCACTTATTTTCTTGGCTTTTTGTTACAGAATCTAAGCTATTCCTGTCTCAAGGGGTTCTCTGTAAGCCTTTGCTAGACTGCAAACTTCAGTTGGTAAGATCAGAATTAACAAAAAAATTCATTTTAGTCCATAATCCTAATAATGACCATTTTCCTCCTATTTTTAAATATTTTGTCATAAAATATTTCAGATATGCAAAAAGTACAGAGAATACTATAATGAATATTATAATGAACGCACCAACCACCCAGATTTTTAAAACATAGCGTTTGGCTCTACTTCTTTTAAACACAGTTTTAAGAATGAAACATGTCAGCCATTTACGTACTTCATTGTAATCCTTTCCTTTCCCTCCATACGTGTGGTAGCCAAGCCTTGGGAGTTGGCATGTATATATAACAAGCCTTGGTTTTATACAAATTTGTATGTGTATATCTACAAATGAAAGATAATTTCAGGGGCTGGCCCCATGGCCGAGTGGTTAAGTTCGCGTGCTCCGCTGTAGGCGGCCCGGTGTTTCGTTGGTTTGAATCCTGGGCGCGGACATGGCACTGCTCATCAAACCACGCTGAGCCAGCGTCCCACATGCCACAACTAGAAGGACCCACAACGAAGAATATACAGCTATGTACTGGGGGGCTTTGGGGAGAAAAAGGAAAAAAATAAAATCTTTAAAAAAAAAAAGATAATTTCATGTACTTACCATCTTAGACAAATGATATTTTACTACATGTACTGTTTTCTCTTTTTTCACAATACCTTTATTGACATAATTCATATACCATAAAATTCACCTTTTTAAAGTATACAATTAGGTGATTTTTAGTATACCCACAGAGTTTTGCAACCATCATAACTATCTAATTTTAGAACATTTTCATCACCCCAAAAAGATATCTCATTTTAATTAGCAATCACTCTCTGTTCCTCTCTTCTCCCAGGCCCTCGATACCACTAATTCACTTTTTTCTGTCTAATGATCTGCCTATTCTGGGCATTTCATAAAATGAAATCATGCAATACTTTTCTGGCTTATTTCACTTTGCATAATTTTCTTAAAGTTTGACCAAGTTGTAGAACCATCAGTATTATATTCCTTTTTGTTGCTGAATAATATTCCATTGTTTAGCTATCGGACATTTTATTCATCCATTTATCAGTTGATGGACATTTGCATTGTTTCCACTTTTAGCAATTATGAATAATGCTTCTGTGAACATCCCTGTGAAAGTTTTTGTGTGAACGTGTTTTCAGTTCTCTTGGGTGTACACCTAGGACAGAATTACAGGGCTATAGAGCAACTACGTGTAGCAGTTTGAAGAACTGCCAAACTGTTTTCCAAAGTGGTAAACCATTTTACTCTCCCAACAGCAATGCATAAATGTTACAGTTTCCCCACATCTTCACCAACACTTATTATTGTCTGTATTTTTTATTTTAATTTTAGCTATCTCAGAGGGTGTAGAGTGGTATCTCTTTCTAGTTTTGATTTGCATTTCCCTAATGACAGATGATTTTGAACATCTTTTCACGTGCTTATTGGTCACTTGCATATCTTCTTTGGAGAAATGTCTACGAAAATCCTTTGCCCATTTGTAAATTCAGATGTTTGTCTTTATGTGCTGAGTTTGTAAAAGTTCTTTATATTCTGGTTACAAGACCCTTTTTAGATATATGATTTGCAAATATTTTCTCCTCTTCCATTGGTTGTCTTTCTTTCTTGATGGTATTCTTTGAGGAATAAAATTTTTACTTTTTGTTTTGTTGAGGAAGATTAGCCCTGAGCTAACATCTGCTGCCAATCCTCCTCTTTTTCCTGAGGAAGACTGGCCCTTAGCTAACATCTGTGCCCATCTTCCTCTACTTTATATGTGGGATGCCTGCCACAGCATGGCTTGCCAAGCAGTGTCATGTCCGCACCTGGGATCCGAACCCATGAACCCTGGGCTGCTGAAGGCAAATGTGCAAACTTAACTGCTGCACCATGGAGCTGGCTCCATAAAATTTTTACTTTTGATGAAGTCCTACTTATTAATTTTCTTTTGTCACTTGTGCTTTTGGTGCCATATATAAGAATTGCCTATGCAAGTTCATGAAAGTTACTCCTACATTTTCTCCTAAAGTTTTATACTTTTAGCTCTTAAATTTAGGCTTCATTTTGAGTTAATTTTTGTATATGGTGTGTGGTATAGGTCTGTCTTCATTCTTTTGCCTGTGGCTGTCCAATTGTCCCAGCACCATTTTTTGAAAAGACTATTCTTTCTTCATTGAATTCTTTTGGCTGTTCTTTCCTCACTGAATTGTTTTACCATTCTTGTTAAAAAATCAGTTGATCATAAATGTAAGGGTTTATTTTTCGACTTGTAATTCTATTCATTGAGCTATACGTCTATCTTTATGCTGGTACCACATTGTTTCATTACCGTAGTTTTGCATTAATTTTTGAAGTCAGGAAGTGTATTTACTCACACTTTTTTCTCTTTTTAAAGATTCTTTTGGCTATTCTGGATCCCCTGATGTTCCATATGAATTTTAGGACTAGCTTTCCAATTTCTGTAAAAAGTCAAGTTGGGATTTTGATTGGAATTGTGTTGAGTCTGTATTTTGAAACCTTACATAATTTCTTTTTTGGTTAATAGTTTACTGTGTGTGTGTGTGTGTGTGTGCAGTCATCTTTTAAAAATGCATGACTGTGGGAATTGTAAATTTCTTCTAACATTGGCTTATTGATAGCATCATCAATTTTAAGTTTACATGGCCTGTGGTGTTCATAGTTTAACCTTCATGACAAAAGTCTTTGCTATAGGAAATATTGGTTTCATAAAAACTTAGAAGCTGTCTATAGTAGCATTTTAGTCAAAACCAAAATAATCCGTTCCTGATTTACCAACAGGGGATCATTCAATCAATATTCTCTTATATTCCATTGTTTGTAGATTTAGCAGTAACTTTTTAAATGCCACGAATCAGATATTATGCCAAATGTGTTGTATATACTATAGCAATTAATCTTTATAACAAGCTGAGTTCAGTATTTTCTCCACATTTTATAAAGACTATGAAGGTGAAATGTACATATCAAGTATACAAAATTACACAACTAGGGAGTGATAGAGCCAAGGTTCAAATTTGAGTCTGTCTAACTACAACTATTTTGCTGTTAATATTTAGAAAGATCTTTCTTATGTGAACCGAAATTTATCTCTATGAATTTTCCATCTATTGGTCTTAATTCTGCATCCTCAAGAATCACAGAATAAGTTTACTCCCTCTCCCTCTGTGGGGCTATCTAACTGTATCCCATTTTCCCTATAGACTAATTATCAAGAATCTCTAGACCTTTCACAATGTTGGACATGATACAGTATGCATTTTCATTTATCAGTGTTCTTAAAAGAGAGTGCTCCCTAAAATAAAGTAAGGTACAGTGGACCCAAACATGCTAATCTAGATGTGCACTGGTTGTTAGTATACTGATAGATGAGATATATTCAGATAAACTAGATAAAACGGAATATGTACAGAGGTAAGTCCAGCTCTTTTAGATACTATTGGCATTGATTCTGTAGAGAAAATGGAAAACATAATAATGTCTTTACTTGGAAATTATGTATTAAAATTTAATAGACCCCTTTTCAAAGAGGCATTGATGAATACTTTATTTAGAAGTTTATTACTCTTTATTACATACCATAAATTTGTCTTGCTATAACAAATGATGTATCTATAATCCACTTATTAAGCTAATATATAAAAAGTTACTAATACTTAGGAAAGCAGATAAGACAAACTTAAAAACTGGACCTTAATATTTAAAATCATCTGCAAAACAACTACTTTTGGACATATTGATAATCTGAGCTATAATTAATTCAGTGATAAGTAGCAAGAAAAAGAGAAAATGATTATAACCAGCCACACTGCCCTTCGTACCTCAAAAGAAATTTTCTTTTTGAAGCAGTCATTGGACCATTCACTTTGAGCGGATTCATCCAAACATTCTCCCTTACTAAATGAAATTCAGGGCCTTAGAACTTTTCATCTGAAATATTATTTTAGCTACTCTTTTACTTTATAATTTTAATTTGTCTGCTCCATATATTCTTTCTGATTTTTCTTCCCTAAAACACACATTTCTGCCTGTTCTAAAGCGGAGCACCAGCTTTTTCCGTCCATACTCAAAATCATTTATGCACAGATGGTGGATGGGTGTTACCTCATGTACTCAGAATGATCTGATGCTACAGGCTGCCTGGATCCCTGTGTTAGACAGATTCCAAGACTAAACTCTGAAGCACAGGGAAAGAGTTCTGGGTTCATATCTCTATTTCTCATAGGTGGGGCAGGGGACAATGGCGGCAAACCTGTGAGATGTTTATCATTCCTATTCTAATGGCCCATGGAGTGTTAAGAGTAGAAACAAATCACTTCAAATATAACTACAAAATGTGATCTAAACTTAGTTTTTCAAATTTATTTGGTATGCTCATCTCTCATAATCCATGCTTCAGTCAAACAGAAATAAATAGGAAAATGAACAAACTATCTAACCTCAGGTCCTATCTGTCCCATGTAGATCACATTCCTTAAACTGCCTCTCAGCCCTATCAGGGCTTTCTTTGCTCTGCCATAGGTTGTTTCCCTTTCTTGTTTTTAAGCTTGGCTGTGTGTTTTTAAACATCTAACCAACCTTTCCACATGTTGGGAGTGTGTGTGGATGTGTGTGCATGAATGCGAAGCTTAAGGTCTGCATCTGGTTTGTCCACCATTGTGATTAAAAGTCACTGTGATTTCAGAAAATATTTTTTAAAACTATACTTTGCTTGGGTGCTTTAAAATTCTCTCTTGCTTTATTATATAGGTAGGTGATTTTAGGTGTAGCCTCTAATTTATCCTTCTTGAATAGACTTCTTGAGGTCAAAGGCTTTCCCTAACCCATAATTGTACACTGTATAGTACTAAGTGCATTACACATAATAATAAGCAGTTATTTAATTTTATTTCTCTGGGCATTTATAATATAATCTATGGTGGTCTGGTATTTAACGTACTTTATCAGAAGGAATTAAAAAGAAAGTTAAAGAAAACACTAATTGTTTTTATAGAAATTACTCTCAGGCAATTTTAAAATTGCAATAGGAAACCATCAGTGCAGAAAACACACTATCTGCTGAATTAATCAACCCATCTCAGTTTTAAAATCTTCAGCTTATTTAGAAATTCTCCTTTTCCTAAAACTTGAACAGCTTGGTACCAGTTTTATCCTTTGAAGCCACATGACATATAGCTTATGACTTGCCTAAATAAGACATCTGAAGACAGCCAGCCTGATGTCTCTTCCTTTCATTGCTCTCTTCTTTCCAGCGTAAATCATAATGACAACTGCTTTCTCTTCATAGTTCCAATTTTTGATACTTCTCCCCTTTTTTCTTGATTCCAAATAATAATCATAATCATGATCAAAATAAAAATAATAATAATAAGTGATTCTGCTATCGTTTGTATCTCAGCATTGTATCACATGAACATAGTCTTGCAACTTCAGGAAATAGCCTGAGAAAAATTAGTTGATTCTGAATGTCCTGATCCATCTTGGACTGCATCTTTCTCTCGGTTGTTTTCATTTCACTCTTTTTCATCTGAAATTTATTTTTAACAGAAATGACAGCAGAAACATATGACCTGAGGAATTCTGTTCTCTTTTTGTCACACATCAACATTTTATAATTGATCCAAGCAGTGGGCCTATCCTAGCCTCTTCGATTTTATTTGAGGGTGGCTATAGTTTAAAATCATAACCAATAAACAAACAAACTCTTGGCCAAATAAAACCCTAAGACAAACAAAACAGCACCACTAACACCTCCAAGACATTTTTTTTTTTTTTAAAGATTTTATTTTTTCCTTTTTCTCCCCAAAGCCCCCCGGTACATAGCTGTATATTCTTCGTTGTGGGTCCTTCTAGTTGTGGCATGTGGGACGCTGCCTCAGCGTGGTTTGATGAGCAGTGCCATGTCCGTGCCCAGGATTTGAACCAACGAAACACTGGGCCGCCTGCAGCGGAGTGTGCGAACTTAACCACTCGGCCACAGGGCCAGCCCCTCCTCCAAGACATTTTATGGTGTGTTTTGTTTTTATTTTATGACCATGAACCAACTCTGAATTCTAAGAAGCCCCTTTATAGCTCCCTGAGACCTTCATATTGCTTCTTCCTCATGAGATGAGGAAAGTAAGGAGTGGTTCCTTCACTCTATAAAGTCACAGGTCTCCTAACTGGTAGAGGTGGATGGCGTTCTTTAAGCTCAAATCTAGTGCTATGTCTTCCATAACATTTTTCTTGGTGTCAATCCAAACTATGGTGCCTAAAAATTCAGCATTTGATTCCTTAGGAGCTCACTTTGGGAGTAATAATTGCGAGTTACACAAGAAGTATACTTCTAATGATAAATTTCAACTATTATGAATCACTACTTAATTTAACCTATTTGTTTGCCATTCTGACTCATTTGTCCTCACACTTGAAGAAGTGAAGCAGGACCAATAGAACGCATGCTTTAGCCTGGTAGGGTTTCTTTAGGCTACTTGGAAATGATCAGAACTGTAAATTGCTCTGCTCCTGACTTTAATCCCCTGTCAGAGAATCTTGTCTGTAATATTTCCTGCTAATCTCTTTCTTTGCACAAGCAAGAGCTGCTTTCTTTCCATTTGGCTTTTAAATATGCCAAAGTTCATTTAATTTATTTTCCTGCACTATTCAGCTTGGGTTTCCTACATCTTTTCTGTGACAAACAAGAACATTAAAAAAATAAAGAAATAGAAAAGTCAAGTGTCTTATCTTTCTTCATATGTTATTTTTTGTTGTTGTTTTCTACTATGAAAGCACTACTTTGGCAATTATATGTCTATTACATTCCAATAGATTTTCCCATCAATAAATTTTCCAGATGAGATGAGTGTTTTTATAGTTTAGCCCTTTTCAAGAGTTCCCTGCTTCTTAAAAGGTGAATGCCTTTTCTCTGTCTTCATATTTCAAAACACTTAAATGGTAAAAAGTATTATTGATTATGGTATTTAAATCTAATAATTATTTTTATGTATTATATTGTTTTATATTCCATTATTACTATTTTCTGCACTCTAAAGACAAAATACAGAGAAATTTATTCCCATGGGAAACATTGAGTTATGCATCTTTAGGCAGATTGCATAAACTCTGGGCTTCATTGGCTTCATTTATATATTAAGTCAACAGTGATTTGTTGAACCCGTTTCTCACACACATTAGAGAGTGGGAACCTGAAAGTGACAATCACGTCACTCCAAGGTTCTTACGTTCTAGTGAGAGATGGGGTGAGGAAGGTATGAGGGCAGGTGGTTAAAACATCTCACACCTCTCATGAGAAGAGAACATTTGGGCTGAGTTTTAAAGATGAGTAAGAATTAGCCAAGTGAAAATGACATGCAGGCGGGGTAGACAGAGGCAGTGCAGACAGAGCAGATAGATTAGCCAAAGCCATGAGTGGAAGGAAGAGCCACACACCTAGGGAAATACAAGCAGTGAAGAATTACAAGTTCAAAAGTGTAAGGCAGGGGATGGAGGGAGAGGAGATTAAAGAGTGATAGAAGGCAGTAAAACAATACAGAATGTGTACACCACGTTAGGTAGTTTGAAATTCATTTGGTAGGTGATAGGGGAACTGTTGAAATGTTTTAAACAGGGAAATCATGGGGTTATATTTGTGTTTACAATAGGTTATTCTATAAGTGATATGGTGAATGGATTTGAGAAGTCTAAAAATTACATTGATGAGATAGTCCCAGTTTCAAATATATCCCATTGTCCCTATGAATCCATTTGTGTTCATCAGAAAACATGACCTATTTCTTTTGGTTTAGTAAATGTGGACAGGATATTACACTGAAAAATGGGGACAGTAAAATTTGCATGGCTGGACTGAAGGAAAGAGATTGTATCTTATCATCTTGGAAGTTCAAATACCTACAGTACGAACTTAGTGGAGAGTCAGCATCTCTCATATTTTGAACAAATGAATACATTTTTTGAGTACGAATGACATGTTAGATATTGTGTTAAGTCCTTTCATCCAGGTACCGATTTAATTCATACAATAATCCAATATGAAGATGTGGTATAATTACAGATTGCTGTAAGGTGAAAGTGCTTACTACATGCTATATGTACTATAATACCCTATTTTAGTCTCACAGCAGCCTTGTTAAGAAGTTGTGTTATTACTATTGTACAGATTGTAAAACCGTGGTTCAGAGAGCTTTATGGAAGCTTGTATAACTAGTTAGTGATGGGAATTAAATTAAATCCAGGTCTCTGTGCCTTCAAAGCTCACTGTATTGGTATAGAATAGGTCCAGAGAATACTGTGTTGTACCGTCCTTCTGGAGGAAACTGAGAATTAGAGTGTTAATAATTTAACCACGGATTCATAGCAGGTGACACAGCCAGTCCAACCCAGATTCTTTGATTTTAGGTGCGGTGTTCTTTCCATTGCACCAGAGCTGTCTTCCTACTGTATCCATGGAGTTGCACTCCGAAAGCCAAAGCTCTTCATGAACATCTTCAGACTTTGGGGCTCTGACTGCCTTCTGGATTGCCAAACAGAGCTTAAGCCTGAACCTCTCCAACCCCCACATCCCCTCCATCATGATCAAAAAGCAGTCTTCTGACTTCTAGGTTAGGTCTCAAAATACCTTAATTGTATTTTCTTGACACCATTTTTTAATTGGTAGTGTAATTTGATTTAACAGACCACACAATTAACCAGAATGCACCACCCCAATTATTTACTAGATATTTATCTTAAATCACAAAGATTTTATTTAAAAAATAATATTTTAGATCCCTAATTTCAATTTTATTTTCTACAAGGTATCTAGAATTTGTTAAATTTAGGGGAAAGATTTAAGCTACAATATACATTGCCCAATTAATTTTTTCAGTATGTCAACCCTACAGATATTAAAAAGTAGAATAATAGCCATCCCCATTCAATGAGGGAAAATGAAATACAAATATCTTTATTGATTCATTCATTCTACATAAAAATCATCTAAGTGTCTGATCTTCATCAAATCAGTTCCTCTGGAATTATACTCTTCATGGCATAGTACCAAAGGTACTATCTTGTTTCTTATTTTCCTTAGCTTCTCTGAGACATTGTCACCGTTGAGTATCTGTGTCACACCCTTATTCCACAGGGGCCCTTCTCTTGCTTCAGAGATTCCATACTCTCATATACTCCTTCTTTCTCTACAGCCATTCTCTGCTTATTTTTTTAATTGATGTATTTAATTTTATCTTATTTACATGGTCAACCAATCCTATATATACTCCAAGAACGAGGATGCGATTATGAACTAATCTGTGTAAAGAGGTACATTTTATGAGCTATTAAAATAATGTATTACATTCTTGAAAATCTATTGATCCAAGTTTACCTGGAGATTCCCACTTGCTGAAACTAATGCATTCGGTGTTGAGAACAAATTGTTTGTTGCTCAGCTTTGAGTATCAAATCAAACTTACTGCATATATGGTGGGAAGGCCAAGTTTTCTTGAGAGATAAAAAATTTCTAAGTCCTAAAATTCATAGGCACTTCCAACCTCCAACATGAGAACAAAATACTCTAGACAGTATTTTCCAGGTGGCCCCATTCTCCCTAAACAGGGGTCCAGAATAAGACATATGAGGTAGAGTTGCCCTAGTTAATCTTCAGACCTATAGCCAGAAGCTGAGGCACCCAGTGGCCCCACAGAAAGGTGAGTTAATGCTTTATGCCAGTAAGTTTATGAGTGGTTTGTTAAGTAGCGTTTTTGTAGCAATAGCTGGCTAACACAGAAATTGAAGCTTGAAGTCTGAATGTAGGGATTTATTGTAAGACATCATAGATTGGGCATTAGTTGAAGTCACAAAAGCTTTTGGCTGAACAGCAAAAAGTAGTAAAATTTTGAGCAACAGGCAGAAAATGGAGATGTTGTGAGGAAGGTAACTGGGCTTGAGATGTGCTCTGCATGCATTAAATTATTTAATCCTCACACCAATGGAAGAGAGGCCCTTTCAGTCCGCCATAAGGTATAAAAAGGTGAACTCATGGAAGATTTCTCCAACTGTACTTGGAAAAATCTGTACTGTACTAAATCCTTGACAGGATTCTGGACATGTCTTCTCAATGACTGTCCTAGCTGAGGCCATGAAGCAATTAGGAAAAACTAAGAACAGTACTAACAAAAGCACCATTACCCTTCTGCCCATACGTTTATGTGACATGCAGGCAGGGAAGAGAAGGAACGTGGCTGTAGGTGAGCTTCAGCTCAGCCCAGGCTTCCAGATCTGAAGAGCCAATGCGGCAGCTTTTCGCCCACCAGACAATGAGGGAGTTCACCTCATAGGTCAAATGATTTAAAGTACTATGTTTTTGGTTCATTATAATTAGGATAAAAATTGTACATGGATTACTAAGAAAATGTATAAAATTGTATTGGAAATTAGTGCTTGCTATGTAACAGTCATTTTTCAAACCTTTCCCTCTCCTGTTCTCGTAATTAAAAAAGCAAAATAAAAACAGAACCAAAAACAAACACTATGTTCTTGTCCAACCTCTTGAAATTGATACTAAAAATGCTCCTTATAAGTCTAAATTGGTGGAAAGGATTCAATCTCCAATGCATTATGCATACTAACTTTTAAAAATCAAACCATCGCTTTTTTCATTTTTTATTTTAATGAGGAGAAAACAGAATTAGTTTTTTTAAGAACCAGATTTTTCAACTTCCCACCTTTTTTCCTCTTTAAATTATTTTTTTTCTTTTTTCTTCTCCCCAAAGTCTACCAGTACATAGTTGTATATTCTAGTTGTAGGTCCTTCTAGTTGCGGCATGCGGGATGCCACTTCGGCACGGCCTGATGAGCAATGCCATATTCTCGCCCAGGATCCGAACCGGCGAAACCCTGGGCCGACCGAGCAGAGTGCGCAACTTAACCACTGGGCCATGGGCTGGCTCCGCCTCTTTAAATTTTATGTATTTATTTATTGTTTGTTTTGTTTACTACACTTCACTTGGTTCAAAATCAAAATAATATAATAAGGCAAGCATTAAGAAGTCTTGTTACTACACTTGTTCCCTAGGTAAACACTTCTATTAGTTTCTTGGTATAATTTCAGTGTTTTTTAAGCATATATAAGCAGACATAAATATATGTTCTTCTGCCCTCATTTGTTCTTTCATAAATGTAGTGATTTTTTTTTAACAATAGTTTTAGTTTTCTATTGTTGTTGTAACAAATTACCATCAATTTAGTGGTGTAAAAAACATAAACTTACTACCTTGCAGTTCTGGAGGTCAGAAGTCTAAAATCAGCTTTTCAGATCTAAAATCAAGGTGTTTGCAGGACTGATTCTTTCTGGGTGCTCCCAGGAAGAATGCGTTTCTTCCCTCATCCAGCTTCTAGAGGCTGCTTTGACATTCCTTGGTGCACAGCCAAACCACTCTAGTATCCATGTTGCCTTCTTCTCTTCTGTCATCAAATTTCCCTTTGGTTCCCTCTCATAAAGATCCTTGAGATTGCATCTAGGGCCTACCGGAAAATCCAGGATCATCTCCCCATGTCCAGATCCTTAATTTAATCACATTTGCAAATTCTCTCCTGCCATATAAGGTAGCACGCACAGGTTCTGAGGATTAGCATATGGATATTTGGTAAGAGTGCATTAGTTAGGTTGACACAGCAATATTTCCTGGAAATCACTCTTCTCAATCATTAGAAAGTCAACTTGCTCACTTTTTTTTGTAGCTGCATGGTATACCCAGGTATAACTCTACCATGGTTTATAACTAATTGCCCACTGATGGACGTTTTTTGCTTTTGCAGACAATGCTGCAATTAATGACTTTATGAGTACAACATTTTGGACCTGCACATATCTATATTATATTATATGTAATATATTTAAATATAAATATGTATAATAAATAAAGATATATAAATATAATATAAAATATTAATTTTAATACTTGAACATTATAAGGAACATTTTATAAAAATACACATACTAATGTGTTGGATTGACTTTTATAATTAGCTCATGTTTCTGAGGATAAGCTGTGTTACTTACTAGAATGAGATAGTATTCAGCATCAATTCTATTCATTTTTCTTTTTTATAGATGTAAGCTCTGAGAAACCTTGTTCACACAAATAGATAGGTGAGAATTAAAGGATTTACAGCACTATCTTTGAAGTCT
Source organism: Equus quagga (assembly GCF_021613505.1). Taxonomy (NCBI): domain Eukaryota; kingdom Metazoa; phylum Chordata; class Mammalia; order Perissodactyla; family Equidae; genus Equus; species Equus quagga. The sequence goes on along the minus strand of NC_060273.1, from coordinate 112,904,539 downwards.
TTAAAGTCCTTGTTAATCATATACTTAAAACCACAGCGTGATCTATCATCAAAAACGATTCTATAACTTGTCAGACGACAACTCACTTATGTGCTCCTTTAACTTATGTTGGATACAAATAGTTGGAAACCACTGAACCATAAAATATTCACTATTTGTCATCCATTCATCAGAGTCATTCACCTTTTCAAAATCAAAAGCAACATTTTGAAAAGCATTGCTATATTTTGCTCTTCTGGAGTTTTTGCCTCCTAGAATGATGGAAGATGGTAAAATCTGGAAGATAAGAAATAAGATCTGAGTTGGAAAGGAAAAATTATGAAAGGAAGTTAGGAAAGGGAGCAAAACTTGACTACGTGTTGCTTCTTGGGCATATCAATTGTGGTTACGTGTACACACAAGGGTTGAAGATCTGCAAATGGACTCCTTTAAAATATTCCTTTTTGCATACTCCTTGTGAATTCTTCATGTACCCTCATGGTATAAGTATTTCACCGAATATTGAAGACTAGAGCTGTTCGCTACTTCAGAATGTATTCTCCAACACTGAAGGCTATGCTTTTATTCTCTTCTTAACGGCCTACATAAATTTTAGAAGTGTTGCTTTAGAGCAAAAGGTCTCTAAAATAATTCCTCTTCAAAAGCAAAGATGGTCTTTTTTACTGATTAAAATTATTAAGAATAGCTCCTGGTGCTTGCCAAATATATGCAGATGATAAATGCTCATGAAATGATTAAAAGAAAGTTATGAAGAGTACGCAAACACAATTCATAAATACTTAGTTCCAGTTTGGTTAGCTTGCTGTTCACCTGCCAGCTCCTTCTAAGGGAGTCAGTGTCTTGGCCCTAATAGGAAGGATCTACCCGGTTCAGCTGCCTTCACATAACTGTAGCAGGGCAGTAAGTGAGAAATTTCCCAATGTTTTGGCTGTGTGGCTGGGGTTTGACCTGTGTGGGTGTTAAGTGCCCACACATTCTACAGAGGTGCTAGACCGTCTACGTAGAACTTGTTGGAAACCGGCCCAAATTGGTTCTGCAACACTTAACCCATCATCACCTTCAGCCTATATATAAGAGGAGGCTAGTAAATTAATGAGTAAGGACTGATGAATGAGGATTTCCTGGAGAAAAATTTGGGAGTGCTATGCTTTTCCTCTCCCATTTCCTGGGGGGAGGATGTGCTTCTTTTCAACTTAAGCCACCTGAATAGAACTTCAAGGAAGCATCCAAAGAACTCAGAGGTGTAGAAACTCATGCCTGACTCTCACTGGACAAGAAATAGTTAAAGACTGGCTAGTATTAGCTGGGAGTCAGAACAAAGAGAGAGGGCTCCACAGAGGATGGCTCTTATTTCCAGTATTTGGTGGGAAAGGATATGAGTTTTCCCTTAGATTAAGAGGATGTGGACTTATGTAGCCAAGCTTAAGCCAGGATGACATGACCCCAAGAGCAACAGGCTGTGTGGGACGTTAGCAAGAAGAGACCAGCTGAAGAGAAACTTAAGAGGTGGTATAGCACCCAGGTGAAGAGTATGACAGTGGGAGATACCAGGAGAACTCTCTGATATTTAGGCATTTGTCATCAAGAGGACTATAATTTTCAGATTGAAATAGCATTGGTCAATTCAGGTCCTTTGTCCATTTTTTAAATCAAATTATTTGGCTTTTTTCCTATTGAGATGTAAGAGTTCCTGACATAGTTTTCCAAAGAAGATATCCAAATGGCCAACAAGTACATGAAAAGATGTTCAACATCACCAATCATCAGGGGAATGCAAATCAAAACCACAATGAGATATTACCTCATATATGTTGGGATGGCTAATATGAAAAAGACAAGTGATAATGTTGGTGAGGATGTGGAAAAAAGAGAACTCTTGTATAGTATATAATTTACATTAGCACAGCAATTATGAAGGTTCCTCAAAAAAATTAAAAGTAGAACTACCATAAGATACAGCAATCCCATTCCTGGATATACATCCAAAGGAAATGAAATCAGTATCTTGAAGGGATATATGACTCCAGGCTCATTACAGCATTATTCACAATAGGCAAGACATGGAAACAACCTAAGCGTCCATCAGTGAATAAACAGATAAAGAAAATGTGATACACACACACACACAGAGGAATATTTTCAGCCATAAAAAGCAAGGAAATCTTGCCATTTGCAACAGCATGGATGAACCTAGAAGGCATTATGCTGAATGAAATAAGCCAGACACGGAAAGACAAATACCATGTGGTATACTTACATATGGACTTGAACTTGTAAAAACAGAGTAGTGACCAGGGCCTGCTGCTAATGTGTCCCACCACTGCTATATACTCTTAATAAGAGCCAATATATAAAAATATAAAATAGACTTGCCTCATGAGAAGAACAAATTAGATGAGTACCTTCTTTTAGTAAAGTCTTCTCAAGTATCTGTGTAGAAAGTTTCTTTTTCTCCTTGATATCATAGTTTTATTTTGTTTGTTTTCTTCAGGTTTTAAAGGAACAATAGGATAAACCAGCTGATTTTCAGGGATATTTTCAGCTTCAGATTTCTGTGATAAAAATGAGAAGACAGAAGTGGATGACCTACCACGAGATGCTGCTGAGGTAGGAGACCCTGAATAGGAAGAAAATGAAGAGAGCAGTTTAGATGGGGGAGGTGATGAACATGCATGAGATGACAGTCACTTCTCAGCTGTCTCTGTGATCAATGCAGATATAACTAGATGGTCCAGGTATTCATTCCAGTTGATAACGGATGGGCTTTGCAAACATTTCCTAATAACATGACAGTGGTATCTATTGCTAAAGCATGGATATTATGAGGAATCTAAAGAGAGACATTGGCCAGGTATGTTGATCAGAAGCCAAATACAGACTCTACTTAGCAACCTCGCTACACTTCACTTCCTTCGGAATAAAATCTTTTTTCAGGTTAATAATTTAATAATTGTACTTATTTTGTGCTAGGCAGTCTATTAAGAGTTTTTATATGCATTATTTCATTGCATATTCACCACAGGCCTAAAGAGACAAGCATTATTTCCATTTTTTAGATGAGTCTTAGGTAAAATAACTTGAACAAACAGAAAGTTGCAGAACTAAAAATCAAACTCAGATGCCAGACCCCAAAACGCATGTTCTTAGCCTTCATACTAGATGACCTTGTCTCTTGGGGTTAAGTGCATGGGGCATTAATATCTCTCTAGAATCTATACTCCATTCTACTATCATAGTCCTAATTTAATTTACTTCTTAACTACATCATCTTTGAAACATATCAGAAGCAAATGGTAAAGAAGTCTTCTTGTTTTTTTCTAGGTTTGTCTTTGCTTTATTGAAGTGTAGCCCATTCTCTAGGTTACCTAGTCTTAAAATCCAAGTGGCTAAGTTAATTCAAGTAACTAATGTATCAATTGAGAAATAAATTATTATAAAATTGGTTGCTTAGCATGACAAGACTCCTTACAAAAGTAGAGGCATTCATATATCTACCTGTTATTCATCCCTTAGCATTTTCTAGAGAATAAAGTAGCTGAAACATACAAAATAGGAGATAAAATAAATTGAAATTGAAAAGAATAACAAGTGCTTCTGAATTTCCAATGTCAATTTATTATAGACTTTTTAAATTAAAAAAATCCTTAAAATATTGCTGTTTTTAGGGGTTACACATAATTGTGCATAACTTGCGTATCTTGAAAAATGATAAATTGGACATGATGAAAACAATTATTAAAGAATATAGACATTGCAACAGTAAGAAATGACTGGGAATCACATAAAGCCTGATATTTTGTATTTTCAAATAATACTGATCTTTAGAGCTAACGACTACATAAAAAGAAATTAAGGAATGCCCTTTCTGAAACCAATTTCATAATCTTTAAGTGCCAGAGGTATCTATCCAATTAAGACCTGGAGGTGTGAAATGGTCAATGGAGAGAAGGCGAACAGTGCTTACCATGAAGCTAATGACTCATTAGATTGTTCAAACTTCACTCACTCGTTGTGGGGTCTTCCAAATTCAAACCATGGTAGTATACATCCTTCATATTTGAAATGTAAAGCCAAGCATAGATTTTAAAAGTGGTGCTATTGACGTTATTTTTCTCCTATTTCAACTTTCTTTTTGAAATTATGTTGTTACAAACTTGCATTTCAACTTCCATGTTTTCAAATTTCCATTGTTACAACATCTCCAAATCATCTAGTCTCAACTAAGAAATCTATGAAAAACTAAGAAGCCTCTAAAAGGTTCACGTGAACATAAACAGGAAAAAAATTTATCTGTCTCACTCTTCTTTTATTCTCTAATGCCTTCCTTAGAAATATATTGGAAAGAAAATTATGCCTGAGGTGTAACGTTTATCCCTAGGTTTCATTTCTCTTGCTTATATATAAATAATGTGATTAAGATATACAGAAGCCTGACTTTTAATCTGTAGCCCTGATTTCCCTCAGTTGAGGTTTCTCCTTAGTATCGGTGTACTGGTGTGATGGAACTCAGTCTTGTATTTTGGAGCCAGATACTCTTCCAAGTGTTTCCACATGTAAAACTCCCCATCTAAACACCAACCACTGGTCTCTAGCAGCTTAGAATTCAACCGATGTCCAAAAGGTTAACGTTACCAATGCAAACAACCAAGTGAGTATCAAACTAGGGGGGAAGGCAGGGAGCTATTAGGACTAGGATTTCTGAGGTCGTTTTGCTACATGCAGCAGGAAAATCTGAGTTGAAAAAAGGTAATTAGTATAGTGTATTCTGCAGCTGGCATGAAAAGTGTTTGCCAAAAGTAAAGTACTCTTCATTCAATAATGCTGTCATAAGAGTCTATTTGTGTGAGTGTTTATTTAAGGTTTGATATACTTTCAATAAAAATTAAAACAATATTTATCATCATAAAACGTGGGTCAAATTCATATTATTTCATTTAATATGTCTTGATATGTTTAAGATACTTCATTTCAAGCATTTAATACCCATTAATCACCAATTTGAATGTTATAAGTGTATGTATGTGCCTAAGTGTATATCACATACAAATATGATTAATCATGTATGTGTGTGTGAACATATGCATGTATAAAAGATTTTTATCAGCTGTTCCTAGCCTCATACCATAGGGAACAATCTGTACTGTCACAGAAATCGGACTTTAAGTAAGAATCTCTCAAACTAGGTCTTATCACTTATTGCTTCCATTTCTCCAGATGCTTTGCAGCTTCCCGAATGGATTGAAGGATTAAAGAAGAAAATCTTCATCAGAAATAAAGACATGGCACTGTTTATACAGTCAGCTATGGTTCCAACATGGTATGAATCAAATTTTTCCAAATGATTTGAATTATTATTATAATATTTTGATGGGGGTTGTTTGTGGAGGAGGAGGGTAATGTTTCATATCCTCCCTTAGGGGACATCAATATAATAATCCTGTAGTAAGTTTAGATGAATCAGGAAAGATAAGTATTTCTCTTCATGATATCTTAGGTCAGAAGAAATAAAAATATAATTAATTAAATACATAATCAAACATCTATTAGCAAATTAAATAACTACCTTTGCATCCTATATTTCATTCCAACAGCTTTATAATATGTATCTTGTATGATGGGAACATTCCATTAATGAGGCATGTATCTAGTTATTGGCTAGTCATTACAAATATTTTTTTTTGACACGAACAATCCTTCTTTCTTTTTGACTTCCTTCCTCCTTCTATCACTCCCTGTCATTTTCTTTCCCTCTTGTTCTCCTTGCTCCTTTCTTCCTGTTTAAATGAATAGCCCTCATAAATTTTTGTGTATGTGGTTTTTCTGTTTGTTTATAACCCCCTCTTTTGTATGCATTCTTGGATTTTCCAAGGAATATACATTTGCTTCATATGTGAAGAAGTGTGTGTGTGTGTGTGTATGTATGTATATGTACATAACATATATATTACAACAAATATTCAATTATATTTAAAATTGAATATATATCCAATATATAAAATATTGAAAAATCAACATATATGTGAATGTTTTGTAATTTTTTAAATATTTTGTAATTTGTGCATCCTGGAAGGCATATTTCAAACTGCAGATTGTTAAAGTTATAGTTTATGAAACTGTTATCACTGATAACATCTGGATAATGCTTGGCAACATAAAAAGTCTGAGCACATATATCAATCAGTTAAGGCTATTTTCTCATTCCAAGGGGTCGTAATGGAACTCCACGTGGAAATGAGTCTGCATAAGGAAAGATTATTGTTCAAATTTGAAAGGGGACAACAGAAGGCAAGTGAAGTATGCAGGAGTTTCATGGGACATGAGATGAAGAACAGCTAACAAAATTATGCCTGCTGACTCTGCATGAAAGAAGGGTCGGGGTAGCTGAATGTTAAATTACCAAAGGGAATGTTTCAAAGAAAATCACATATTTAAATGGAATCTTCCCTTCTTATAATTTCGACCTAGAAGCTTGTGCTTTAAACTCAGAACTGATGACTTTACTTGTGAAAGTCAATTTTCGGACAGGACAAGACAGCTATCTGGGTCTCTGAGCTTGAATTAAGTGTCTTCTGGGGAATAATTTAAGGAAGAGTTTGAGAAAATGAAGAGATAAGAGTCTAATCTTCTCCTATCTACCAGCTTCATCATCAACTAGCTGCGTTTCTATCCCATGTCAGACTGGTCTTTAGAATAAGGCTGCAAGTCTCCTTTCCCAGTGAGTGCAGAATCTCACAAGCTCTTGAGAATTGTGCTGTTAGAGGGGCTACTCCCAGAGTGATTTTCAAAGGTCTCTGAAATGACATCTCCATTCTGTCGCTTCTCTCTGAGCTAAAAAGAACCACAATATCCATTTCCACCCCCCCCACCCTCCGACACACATTGTCTTTACATCCAAAATAGATATCAGTAGTCAAATAGTATAATAGCTTCTCCAAAACAAGTGAGCCAGTCACCTTCACATTGACTAGTGAATTACAACCTTTTTTTTTTTGTACCACCAAAAATCTCTTTTACTATTCACTCCCCACTCCATGAACTTTGAAATTTGAAAAACAAAGTCTATACAGAGAATTTACTCACAATAAGTAACAGTTCAATTCTCATTATTTTTTTCTCCTAGATAAGAGTCAATTGGAGATTCTGGTAATCCTAAATAGATTCAAGGACAAAGAAACCCAAGGGATGGTATAGCATCTTAGTGAAGAGGAGGAAAGCTGGAGACTGGTTTTCTATCCTGGCTCTGCAACTTACTAGACATGTGACTATGGACAGTTTATTTAACCTTTTTATGCCTCTATTCCTCATATGTGATAATTGGAAAATAATTTTATCCACATAATGTCACTGTGAGGATTAAATGTATTCATATATATAAAGCACTTAGAATGGTTCCTGCCTGGCACATGGTATCACTATAGAAGTGCTTGGTGCTCTTGATATTTTAATTAGCCTAAGAAGACTTACAACAAGTAAATGTATGACTCCCATAAAGTTATATTTCCCATAACCATTAGATCTTTGATTTCCTGGTCTAAGATGTTTTGGATTAGAAGTCACTACAGTAGCGTGTACACCCCTGGAAAGGAAGTGCTTTAATTACATTCATTTTCATATCCCTGTTCCATGTAACACAGGTTTTTGTACATAGACATGCAATAAATCTGTTGATGTGTTTATATTTTCTTGATATTTTTGAGGCAATATTATTGTCGACGAAAATAATCCATATCCAATCTATAAATGAAAATTTGGGTGAGTTTATTCTGAGCTTAAATCTGAGGATTATAACCCGGGAGAGTCTTTCCACAAAGGAACAGAGCACTCCAAAGAAGTGGGGGTATAAGGGTGGTTATATACCCTCTAAGAGGATGTTTCACATAGGATTGAAATGTCCCTCCCACAATAGTCGCGAGACTGCTCTGTCGGCACAGCGATTGATGGCAATAGCAGGTAGGTCTTCTGTCTCTGTGAACACAGCAGGGTGGCAGTCTGTTGTCCCCAGCTGGGTGGTCACAGGTGAGCTGGGAGGTGAGTGCAGCAATCAGTTCCTAGCCTAAAGAAAAATGCTAATGTCGGGGGGAAGTTGCATCTTTATCTCAAGGGCCTTTGTTCTGGCCAAAGGAAATGTCTAAGCAGATATCCAATGCGTGCTCAATAGCCAGTCAGGCCCTTTTGGAGGAAAAAAAAAAGAAGTCAGGCCGAATTAGGTTTATACCAAATGGCTTCCTCATATACTCCAATATATCCTATTGCTTGCCATTTTTATTTGTCATTATGTACATGCATTCATTCTAAAAGGTTCATGATGAAATTTGGTTAGGAAGTTTTATAATATAGACTGTTTCAGTTACTTATTTAACTTTTATCATTTGAGCTGGCCACATTGTAGCAATTTGCATCATTTACAGTTAACACTGGTTACCAAATTTCTGAATAGTGACAACAGGAAGAATTACCCCAAACCAGAACTTGAGCAAAGCATTTCCTTATTTAAAAAATAGAGAAATAGTTAAGAATAGAAATTGGGAAAAATTTTAGAGAGGATAAAGGGAACAGAATAAGCTAAGCTTAAACTGTGAGGATACTTAATTAGCTTTTCATCCTTGATTTATGTTGCATATTTGTAAAGCCCTCTGTAAACACTAAGTGTAACATAAATGAAAGATATCTTTACTTTTATTATTTTACTAGTAATATGTCCACTATCACTATCCCCAATCATCGTTACATCTGTAGAAAAGGAATCACTGAGACCGATTTCCAGATTTTAGCTGCATTGGCCAAATGTTTTCTTTCCCAAGGCTGAGAATAACCGCTCTATGAAGCAGGGATCTAATAGTATTCAGTGCGCTGAGCCTATTCTTGGTCAAAAGCAAGCATTCAGGGCTGTGACAAAGGTTGGCAAAGACCAATCAGCTGGAATGGATAGCATTGTGTGCAGTTGGATCATGGCGTGATATCTAAGGACACATCAACCAGAACTGATTATGTTAAAACAGAATTCTCTGAGAGCCTTTGAGTCAGCACTTCCTAAAGATATACAGCTCAGAATGTGCCTGTGTAATGACTCTAAATCTTCTTTTGAATGCTGAAGGGTGGCTTTGAAATGTTCAGTGGCTTTGTTAGACTCTGTGTTTTGAACATATGGGTGTCTCCATCTCTTTTGTCATATCCGGACATATTTCTTCTTAACAGTGTATTTTTAATAGCACATTTCTTTTGAGATGCTCCAACAACTTTGTTAACAGTCTGTGATCTGCTGTCACAAAACCACTGATGAATTGCATAAGGTCAGTTAAGTTCATGTTAAACACAGGGAAGTAAAATAGTTAAGGAATATGAAGGTGGGGTTGGGGGAAGGGACTCAGTAATGTAGTAGAAGAATTCTTATCTAACTTGGATCTTCTCTTTATCCTGTGTAATAATTACATACTCTCTATGTTCAACATGTTTAATTGTGCATACACAAATCTCATGACATGTTGTCTAGTTACATCACTTTCTCATTAAGCCAAAGCATTTCTCCACTTCAATCTTTTTTGAGTGTAAGACAATAAAACTCCAGCAAAATCTTCCATTCAAGAAAATATCCTTAATGGATTTTATAAAATTAAAAAATGCCCAGGGCTTTTTGAAATAAGGCATACTTATCATATCATAAAGAGAAGTTTTGTTTTACCACTCTTTTCTTATGTCAGCGCACATTAAAATCTACTTAAAGAATGTGCTTAATTTCCAGTGGAACTGTGTTTGAGTATCATGATTGCAAGTGGGAAATGAACAGTATTTTAAATAATTAGTTTTTATTTTGTGTATACAACAAATTGGTAATTACTATGTAATTGTATACTTTAAATGTAAAAGCATTCCTCAACTAGTGTATTGAAAATGGATCATTCTCAAGAATATCTGGTAAGTGAGTGACAAAGATGAGTCTTGCCAGCAAGACATTTCTAAATGGGAATTTAATTTTCTATGAAAGAAAGTACTTGTATCTCAGACCCAACAGACCAATTGAGAGGACCTCTCTTATGGAGAAGCAAAAGAGGAACTCAAGATGATCTAAGTCAACTTTTTAAAATTTTTAATGACTAATTGCATATTTCCCAAATTTATGAAATTATGATATCATATACTGGTTTATCTGATCATCCACTCAGATAAAAACTATAATTGGGGTTTATTCTATAATAGTTAAAAAGCACTTCATGTGGTAATAAAAAATACATTTTATTCTGTTGAAAGCTAGAAGTGAAATCCTTTGATTTGATTACATTTAATATTTTTGGAAGATTTTTAAAATATCTATTTTCTCTCTTTTGAAGATGTAAAATTACTAATTTGCCCATTAAAATAGTGCCTAATGCTCTGATTAAGCAATCAGTGCATCTTACCAAGAGGAGAATTGTTCTGGGTGACTGTTCCCCAGTTTTCTCTCTTACAAATGTCAAAAGCTATGTTGCCCTTACCCAATTTCAGACATGTTTGTTTGGTCCAGAGAGATTTTCAGTTTTAGCTGTTATCCCTAGACCAGTGTTTCTCAAATTTTAATGTGCAAATGAATTACCTAGGACTCTAGTAAAATGTAGACCGACTCAGAACATCCAAAATGGAGCCCAAGATTGTACATTTCTGACCAGCTCCCAGGTAATGCTGATGTTTCTGGTCCATATACTACACTTGGAGTAACAAAGTCCCAGGAGATTTCTTCTCTAAGGTTGAAATGCCATCAGTACTATTTTATAGTTATCTCCAACTTAGATTGTTCCCTAGTACTGCTTCCATAAGTCAGCTTATCTAAAATAAAGATGATTTAAACCTTCTAAGCACTCTTCCAGAATAATGTACATCAACTAGGCTGCCTGTGGCTATGTTTCACCATCTGATAGTGAGAGAAACTCATTGCTAAAGATGAAGATTGGGCAGTATCAACTGAAGACCATAAGTCCTTTAGAAATAATTGTGGTATTAGCAAAATAGAAATAATGTGTGCAAGCACCATAGAAATATAGACTAAAATGTCCTATTTATTTTTAAAGAAATACTTAGTCCCCAAATACGTGGATTATAAACAACACATCTCTAAATATTACATGGGCCCCAAAAGAAATCTCAAGAGGAATTAAAAAATATTTTAAGCTAAATGAAAATGAAAATATCAAATTTTGTGAGATGCCACAAAAACAGTGATTCGCAGGAAATTTATACCATTGAATGTATATATTAGAAAAGAAGAAAGATCTAAAATCAATAGCCTACGATCCTACTTTTCAGGAAACTAGAAAAAGAAGAGTGAATTAAATTCAAAATAAGCAGAAGAAAAGAATAAGAATTAGAGCAGGAATCAGTAAAATTGAAAACAGGAAATCAATAGAGAAATCAATGAAAACAAAAGCACATTCTTTGAAAAGACGAAAAACATCAATAGGCCTCTAACCAAGCTAACTAAGAAAAAAAGCACGAGGACACACATTTTTAATACCAGAAATGAGAGGACACCAGTGCATATTCTATGGACATTAGAAGGAAAATAAATGAATACTGTGAGCAACTCTATGCCCACAAATTTCATAACCTAGATGAGTTCCTGTAAAATACAAGAAGAAATGGACAATCTGAATAGGCCAATATCTATTAAAGAAATTGAATCAATTATAAATAACCTTCCAAAACAGAAAGCACCAGCTGCAGATGGGCTCACTGGTGAATTCTACCAAACATTTAAGGAAGAAATTATGCTAAATCTCTACAATCTCTTTCAGAAGACAGAGGCAGAAGGAGCACTTCCTAACTCATTCTATGATGCTAGCATTACTCTGATATTGAAACCAAACAAAGATATTACAAGAAAAGAAAGCTATAGATCAATATCTATAATGAACATAGATGCAAAACTCCCCAACATAATATTATCAAATAAAATCTAATAATGTACAGGAAGAATTATGCACAAAAACTAAGTGGAATTTATCCCAAGTATACAAGGCTAGTTCAATATCCAAAAATCAATTAATGTAATCTATCACATCAATAGGCTAAAAAAGAAAAAAATCACCTGATTATATCAATAGATGCAGAAAAAAACTTGACAAAACACTTCACCAACTCACTGGGGAAAAACTACAGTAAACTAGGAATAGAGGAGAACTTCCTCAACTTGATAAAGAAATATCTACAAAAAACCTACAGCTAACTTCATACTTAATTGTGAGAAACATGAAGCTTTCTCAATAAGATCACAACTCCTTTTCAACATTATACTGCAAGTTCCAGTTAATGCAATAAGTCAAGAAAAGGAAGTAAAAGGCATTCAGATTGGGAAGGAAGAAATAAAACTGCCTTGTTCACAGATGACATGATCACCTATGCAGAAAATCAAAGAGAATCAACAAAAAAAATGGAACTAATATGTGATTATAGCTATGCTGCAGGATACAAGGTTGACGTACAAAAGTCAATTGTTTTCCTATATACAAGCAATAAACAAACAGAATTTGAAATTTTAAACCCAATGCCACTTACACTAGGACTCCAAAAATGAAATATTTAGGTACATATCTAACAAAATATGTACTAGCTCTCTATGAGGAAAATTATAAAAACCTGATGAAAGATGTCAAAGAAGAACCAAATAAATAGATATCCCATGTTCATGGATACGAAGACTCAATATTGTCAGGATATCAGTTCTTCTTGATTTGATCTATAGATTCAATGCAATTCCATTCAAAATACCAGCAGGTTATTTGATGGAAAAACTGATTCTAAAGTTTATGTGGAGAGGCAAAAGACCCAGAATAGCCAACTCAATATTGAAGGAGGACAAAGTCTGAAGACTGACACTATCCAATGACAGGACTTACTGAAAGCTACAGTAATTAAGACTGTGTCGTACTGGTAAAAGAATAGAAAAATACATCAATGGAATAGAAAAGAGAATCCAGAGGTAGGCCTACATAAATATAGTCAATTTATCTTTGGCTGAGAAGCAAAGGGAATACAATGGAGCAAAGATATACTTTTCAACAAATGGTTCTGGAACAATTGGACAGCCACAAGCAAATAGATTAATCAAGACACACAGATCCTATATCCTTCACCAAAATTAACTCAAAATGGATCATAGACCTAAACGTAAAACACAAAACTATAAAACTCCTAGAAGATAGCATAGGAGAAACCCTAGATGACCTTGGGTATGGTGACGACTTTTTAGACACAACACCAAAGACACGATCCATGAAAGAAATAATTGATAAGCTGGACTTCATTAAAATTAAAAACTTTGTGGCTGGCCTGGTGGCGCAGCGGTTAACTTCACATGTTTTGCTTCTTGGTGGCCCCGGGTTCGCCGGTTCGGATCCCACGTGTAGACATGGCACTGCTTGGCAAAAGCTATGTTGTGGTAGGTGTCACACATATAAAGTAGAGGAAGATGGGCATGGATGTTAGCTCAGGGCCAGTCTTCCTCAGCAAAAAGAGAGGAGGATTGGCAGTAGTTAGCTCAGGGCTAATCTTCCTAAAAAAAAAAAATTAAAAACTTCTGGTCTATAAAAGACAAATCAAGAGAATGAGAAGGAAAGCCACAGGCTGGGTGAAAATATTTGCAAAAGACATGTCTGATAAAGGACTATTATCCAAAATATAAAAAGAACTCTTAAAACTCAACAATAGGAAAACAAACTGCCCAATTAAAAAATGGGTCAAAGACCTTAAAAGACACCTCACCAAAGAAGATACACAAATGGCAACTAAGCATCTGAAAAGATGCTCCACATCATATGTCTTCAGGGAAATGCAAAATAAAACAACTGTAAGATACAACTACGCACCTGCTAAATGGCTGTAATCTGGACACTGACAACACCAAATGCTGATGAGAAGGTGGCACAGCAGGAACTCTCATACATTGCTGGTGGGAATGCAAAATAGCACAGACACTTTGGTAGATAGTTTACAGGTTTCTTCAAAACTAAACATACTCTTACCATACAATAGCTCTCCTTGGTATTTACCCAAATTGTTGAAAACTGATGTCTACTCAAAAACTTGAATATGGATGTTTATATTAGCTTATTTCAACTGCCAAATTGAATTAAAGCTTTATTTAATTGCCAAAACCTGGAAGCAACCGAGATGTCCCTTAGTATGTGAATGGATAAATAAACCGTGGTTCATCCAGACAATAAATATTATTTAGCACTGAAAAGAAATGAGCTACCAAGGCATGAAAATACATGAAGGAAACTCAAATGCATATTACTAAACCAAAAAAGCCAATCCGAAAAGGCTACGTACTGTATGATTCCAACTACATGACTTTCTAGAAAAGGCAAAACTATGGAGACAATAAGAAGATCAGTGATTGCCAGGTATTGCAGGGGTGGGGTGGAGGAATGAATACGCAAAGCACAGAGGATTTTTAGGGCAGTGAAAATACTATGTATGATATCATAACAGAGGGTACATGTCATACATTTTTACAAATTCAGAATATATAACACAAAAAGTGAACCATAACGTAAACCATAACTTCAGATGGTTACAATGTATCAATGTAGGTTCATCAGTTGTAACCAATGTACCACTCTGGTGGAAGATGTTGATAATGCGGGAAGTCATTCACCGGTGGTGGCAGGAGGTATATGGGAAATCTCTGTACCTGTCTCTCAATTTTGCTGTGAACCTCAAACTTCTCTCTAAAAAAAGTAGTCTTAATTAAAAAAATACTTAGCCGATCACGGAAAATTTTATAATGGGATTTGAGACATTTTTACTTATCTTTGATGTTTTCTGTGGAGAATTATCTCCCACTTCCATAAAGGGTACCAACAATTTTCCTAATTTCCCAGGTTTGCAACGAACAAAGCCATTTATATTTCCACGTCTTATCTGCCAGATTATCATACTGACCCAAGTCATTACCATCTGACACCTGAACCACCACCAGAGCCCGTAACTGGTCTCCTGCATCGGGTCTACTTTGCTTCTTATTTCACTTGCACACTGCTTTTCCCTTTATCTTCTTATTCTGCTTGCTTTCATCATTTCTCTCTTCAGCCAAACATTTCTAATGATCTTCTAGATAAAATCAAAAATCCTCCATTTGTCTTTCAGAAACCTCTACAACTTGATCCTAAAATAGTTTCTCAGATGTATCTTCCTCTTCTTTTCTATATGGACCTTGCTTTCTAGCTTCTGCTTCTGCTCACACATCTTCTGTGGTAGGAGGAATAATGCCCCCGGCTCCTTCCTCCACACACACCTCCCCCGCCAAGATGTCCATATCCTAATTCCTGGAAACTGTTGATATGTTAGGTTATATGGCAAAGGGGAATCAAGGTTATGGATGAAATTAAGGCTGCTAATCAGCTGACTTTAAGGGGAGATTATTCTGCATTTTCCAAGCAGGCCCAATGTAATCACAAGGATCCTTAGAAATGGATGAGGGAGGCAGAAGAGAGACAGAGAGATGGCAGTATGAGGTGGACTTAGCCTTATGTTCTTAGCTTTGAAGATGGAGGAAGTGGCCATGAGTCAAGAAAAGCAAGTGGCCTCTAGAAGTGGGAAAATTCTCACTTTGGAGCCTCCAGAAAGGAATTTAGCCTTGCTGACACTTTAACGTTAGTACAATGAGACTTATTTTGGACTTCTGTCTTCCAGAATTCTAAGATAATAAATTTGTGTTGTTTTAAGCTGCTAGGTTTGTGGTAATTTGTTACAGTAGCAATAGAAAAATAATGCATCTTCTATTGAATTCACCCTGTTAATTACACAAAGCACATTCCACCTTCAGTTATTTAATACTGGTATGTTCTTGTCTCTTTAGTTATACAATAAATTAGTGAGAGCAGGGAACTAATACACTATATCACTTAAGAGTGTGCTTATATATACTGTATAGCCTTGGATATGGCAGCTCCTTTGTTGTCTTTAGTGATAATTTGACTAAGTTGGGCAATTTTTTTAATACTTCTGGTAAATATCCACGAGAGAGAAAAGATATGGTGACAGTTCCACTATCAATTTGCATGATCAAGGAAATTTGCCACCTTAATTGGTTAATATGAACAGCATCTCTGAGGAGCTACACATCAATTTACTAAATTAGGAAACCAAGCCCCAGTGAGGCAAATGGATTTGCGTGATATGAAGTAGTTATACAGAGGAAGAATTCAAATTTATAGGTATTATGTTTGTGTGATTCCAAGTTCTGAACTATCTTGCTTTCCAAAATACTTGCTTACAATAAGATTAAATGGGCCACTCAGTACTGGATCAAGCTACATGGATTTAAATCACATGTGAGTTCCTAAGATTCTTAACAGAGACTTAGAAAGTTGTAGTATATCGCATTCAGTGATGCTGCATAGAGAATATCTAGAGTATGGGAACCTCTAAATCAATATCCCAGGGAGAAAAAAGAAGAAAGGTAAATGAGAGGGGGAAAAAACTCTGTTTACCTTATTTAGAATTAAAAGCTATCTTGCTTGCAAATTACAATGACCAGTAGGCACATATAAATGCTAAAATTAGATTTTTTCAGTTGAACTTGAAATTATTTCTTTATTTAAAATAAAATTATGCTCTTTTGATAACATAATTAATTCAGTCATACTTATTGATAGCAGGCACATGTATACTTCCCAAAATCTCAATATTTCAATCTAATTCATCTCTGTTTTATGAAGGCAATTATAGGTGTAACACTTACAAGGTGCAAGAGATTAATTGGTGCTTCTAGAATCTTCTGGTAAGACATTACAAACATTCGTGCCCAGACTCCACTGTTACAGCAGAATCTCCAGAAGTACAGCTGTGCTTGAGTAATCCTGCATAATCCCCAGTTGGTTCCAATGTGCAGACAGTTTCAAGAACCCCTGGGATAGGAGATAGAAGATATATTCCTTTTACACAGTTAATCTTCGTCCTCTCCCTCAGGTAGAGGACAAAAAAAATAAATAAAAGAGTTCAGGAGTTGCTGAAATTGAAAGATAAACATTTTTCTGTGGAGCTGCAAAAATAAAAGGTGATACGGTACACAATTGCTGTTTGCTGCATGCTTAAAGAGACTAGTTTGGGTATCTAGGAAAAAAAATATGATATTTTGGTGGGGTCCAATGTGAAATATCAATCATTACAGAACACAATATATTTTTAATTTTAATTCTGTTCTATAATACTGAAGAAATATTGGCCTTCATTATGTACCTGAAACAATTATTTTTAGAGGTTATCTAGTTGTATTCTTTCTCTGTAGTCTTGGTTTTGGCATCTCTGGTGAACTCTGGAATCAACAATTCTCTATGCAAAGACTAAGACTAGGCACAAAAACTATAATCATGTACTTCATAGATTAAAACCCTTTTATTTAGAAGAAAATCTTTGTGAAATGTCTATACTGGATATTACATTTTTCTTTCTACTTTAAAACAAATATGCTTGTTAGAAATAGGAGAATGGTTAATATATTGGTAGGATTTTTTAATAAAGAACTTGTAGCACATTAACTAATTTTATCTTTCTAGTCTCATTTTTAACATTTAAATTTACTTAAGATGAATCCAAATAGGAGAGAATTAAGTATAGTTAAGTGATGGCCAATCAGTACTATAAATCTGTAGTTGAAAATGAAAG
Organism: Equus quagga; assembly: GCF_021613505.1. Classification (NCBI taxonomy): domain Eukaryota; kingdom Metazoa; phylum Chordata; class Mammalia; order Perissodactyla; family Equidae; genus Equus; species Equus quagga. The sequence goes on along the minus strand of NC_060273.1, from coordinate 112,886,902 downwards.
AGTTTGAAAATTATCCCAGGTTTTAACTATTCCAAAAGCTTTGGTATTGAATAAAGAAGATAGTCCAGAAGCTACTCAACATGAAAGGATCAAAAGGAATGGATGTAACTCTCAGAGTGAATTGTAAGCAACAGCCAAAGACTGACCACTAAAGCCAAGGGCAATCAGAAACAAGTGAGAGGATTAGAGAATCAAGGAGTGCTCCATAGATTCTGAATACAGATGTCACCTGGGCATTGAGAATACTGTATGTAGATTACAAACTGCGCTACAGAGAAAAAGGAATTGAAAAATTAGTTTTTAAAAGTAGATCAGCTCTTTCCACCAAGATATGGTAGTCCCATTCTTCCCAAATACTCTTACGACTATGAATCCCTTGACATAACACAACAAACATGGCAAGACACTGAAAAGAGGAAAGCCTAGGAGCCTTGGGACTTGTGGAATGACAAGGGGATGCATTCTCTGAGTTTCCTTATTGCCTCCCACCTATCTGGAACAGGGCATTGCAGAAGCCCACAACCTGAAACTGCCAATAGGCACAGACAGAAAAAATTCAAAGAAAAGCCTGTCCTTAGCCAAAGGACAAGGAAAAGAATAGCCTAACAACAGAAAACCATTTTGCATCACCTGCCCTACTCCAGTTAAATGCAAACATTAAAATGTATACACACACACATGCACAGACACCATGCCCCCCCCCACTAAGGTTTCAGTGGGGGAGAGTACAGAGTCAATCCACTCCTCCTCTATCACATGGAAGCAGGTGGTTTTCCTCTAATCCCCCAGCTGATTAGAGGACATAGCTGGGAGCCAGCCTTCCATTCCCCACCTGGTAGGAGTAGGCAGTGCTCCAATTCCCCATCAGAGTAGTTTCAGTGAGATCCAACAGCATTCTGATCCTCCACAACCACCGGCAGCAGTGAGACTTAGTGACGGGGTGAGAGGTGAGGCTACTCACCAGTAGGCTTCACACATCGCCCCTCCATGGCACAAGGGGGCCCAGCGGGGAGCTGAGGCTCCACCAGCTCTGACATCGCTGAGAATGAACAAGGTGGTGCAAGTCAGGGTTAGTGTTCCAGGGGGGCCCATCCCATTGTGTGACCTCCTACATCAACCTGGAAGTAATAAAACTAACAAAGTGGTCCTAAGCAGAGCTCTTGGGCACCCCTACTCTTTTTCTGCTCTGGTGTCAGCAGGGCCCAGAGGGGAGCTGAGTCTCCACCCCTTTTCACCATCAATCAGGCAGAATGAGGTGGTATGAGGAAGGTGGTGGACACTCTGCCCCTCTCCCCTGGTCCTCTAATCCCCTAATCTTCCTCTGGTTTCAGACAGGCAAGCGGGAGCTAAGCATCCACCAAAAACCAGCAATAATAAAGCAGTGTGTCAGGCCTCCATATCCCGCTCCCTGTGTCCACGGGGCCCTGCAGGGAGCTGATCTTCCGCCTCCTCTTAGAGATTCTGTGAGTCAATGCCCCACTTTGCCTGTCAGCAGGGGTAAAGGGGAAGCTGAACTTCTACTCTATCTGCTACAAAGAGGCAATGTCAGTCAGTGCCCCACTTTGCCAGGGTAATGGTAGTAGTGCCCAGTGTGAAGCTAAACACACACACACACACACACACCTACCTAGCCCTCATACTACACCTCAACAGGGGGACTGAATGCTAACTAAAAAAAGACTAAATGGGATACAAAGTCTCATAACATATATCCAAAATGTTCAAAATACAGTAAAAAGAAAACCATTTATCCCTCCAACCTCTGGCAACCACTGATCTTTTTATTGTCTCCATAGTTTTGCCTTTTCCAGAATGTCATATAGGTGGAATCATACAGTGTGTAGCCTTTTCAGATTGGCTTCTTTCACTTGGTATTATGCATTTAAATTTCTTCATGTCTTTTTGTGGCTTGATAGCTCATTTCTTTTTAGCGCTGAATAATATTCCATTATCTGGATGTACCACAGCTTAATTTTTCATTCCTCTACCGAATGATATCATGACAGTTTCTGAGTTTTGGCAATTATGAATAAAGCCTCAATAATCATCCATGTACAGGTATTTTATGGGTACAAGTTTTCAATTCATGTGGGTAAATACCAATGACTGTGATTGCTGGATTGTTAAGAGTATGTTTACTTGTGTAAGAAATTGTTAAACTATTCCAAAGCGGCTGGACCATTTTGCATTCACACCAGCAATGCATGAGAGTTTTTACTGCACTAAATACTGAGTAGAAAAAGGCAATCCCATGATTTCATTTATATCATATTTTTTAAATGACAAATTATAGAAAATGAGAACATTTCATTGGAGATTCCTGGAGATTAATCATTGCCATGGGTCAGGAATGGGGTGGAGGTGTGTTGTAGGAAGGAGGTGGATGTGCCTATAAGCGGGCAACGTGAAGGATCCTTGTGGCGGCGGTGTTCTGTATCTTGAGTCTGTTCTTGTTAACACACTAGTTGTTGTATTGTACTGTAGTTTTGAAAGATGTTGCCTTTGGGAGAAACTGGGTAAAGAGTATGTGAGATTTCTCTACATTATGTTTTACAATTGCGTGTGAATCCACAATTATCTCAAAATAAAAGCTTAATTTAAAAAATTGATTAGCTGCCCCTCTCTCAGAAAGATAACAGATAAAGTCAGCCTTTTGGCATAAATTCTTTAATTTCCATGAAGAAACTTGCATTTACCTAAAATTTAAAACTAAACTAAAAAGCTTATTAGTTTGCAAAGCAGTTTCACAAAGTTACCTCATTTAATTCTGCCAACAGCACCATTAGTTTTCATCTCCATTTAATAGATGACAAAATTGAGAAAGAGAATGTGTGACTTGCCCAAGGTCACCTAGCTGGTAAGTAACAGAGTAAGGAATCAGTCTCTCCTGTGCACATACCTACCGCTTCTCTCACAAATGCACTCCCTTGGGCTTTCTTCCTCTGTTCAGATATCTAATTCCTATTCCAAGAATTGGCTTCTGTGTTTAGATTTATTGTTCATAGATTTTTGCCCTTTCTATGTGGCCAGCTGCTGCTTCTTATATATATTGTTAGTGCCTACATTTACCACCTGGGACTTCTCAGCTTCAGCCCTCCATTGGTTCTTCCCTGGGCCCATCCGCCTCCCTAGTTCCCCAGTGGGCCTGAGTCTCAGCCCCGAGTCATTGTCAGGACTAACACTGTTTGTCCACAGAAGGCTTCTCCTGCTTCAACAAATCTCCCTCACCCACACCTGGCTCATATCTTCTTTCCCATCAGGCTGTGATGAAAATAAAGCACACATTTCTCCAAATGCATTATTTGCTTCAGTGTGTGGGATATAAAAAGTGAGTGGCCCAAGGTATAAAAGTGATCCTAAGCAGTAGCAATTCAGCATCTGCAGTCATACCCACACATGGAACTTGAATTTCCATTTGGTGTGCCAGGCTTCTGAGGAATGTTGAAAGTGTTTAAACATTTGTGAATAACAGAAAGAAGAAATGTAACAGGTCCAAAGAGAGAACTCCTTTACCCGTATTTTAAAACTCTTATATTCGATGTTATAAATAATATATTTAGTATTCTTCTGGGGCCAGCCCTGTGGTCAGTGGTTAAAGTTCTGGGGGCTCTGCTTAGGCAGCCCGGGTTTCATGGGTTTGGATCCCGGTTGCAGACCTACTCTGCTTATCAGCCATGCTGTGGAGACATCCCACATACAAAGTAGAGGAAGACTGGCACAGATGTTAGCTCAGGGCTAATCTTCCTCAAGCAAAAAAAAAAAAAAAAAAAAAGAGGATTGGCAATGGATGTTAGCTCAGAGCAAATCTTCTTCACACACACACACACAAAATATGTAGATATATATGTAGTATTCTTCAGAGACTTCCAAATCCTAAAAAGCATACCTTTTAGATTAGATGACATTTGAATAAGTTACAATCTTTCTTTAATATATATTACCTATATATGTATGTTTATGTAATCAATATTATATAATCAATAAGTGACGTTAATGAATCAAGAAATGGTTAATCTGTCATTTCTTAACCACAAAATATTTGTACAGGGTCATGCATGGAAGTTTAGGTAATACTTTTCTTTGTATTGATGCCAAGTTCAAAATCAAAATAAACACAATCACTTCCATGTTTCTACTTCATTAGCTTACTAATTTATACAAATTCCACTTGTGCTCATGTATTCCGGCACTCATACTAGTGGACATGGAATCTTCTTGAGTTTAAAACAAAAAAGGTTTTTCTGATTTTCCTGTATCCAGTACAAGCTACAAACTATAGAAACATCTTTATTTTTTTTTAAAGATTGGCAGCTGAGCTAACAACTGTTGCCAATCTTCTTTTTTTCCCCCCTTCTTCTACCCAAAGCTCCCCCAGTACATAGTTGTATATTCTACTTGTAAGGTCCTTCTGGTTGTGCTATGTGGGATGCTGCCTCAGCATGGCCTGATGAGCAGTGCCATGTCTGTGCCCAGAATCCGAACTGGCGAAATCCTGTGCCGCCAAAGCAGAGCACGTGAACTTAGCCACTCGGCCACAGGGCCAGCCCCTATAGAAACGTCTTAATGAAGACAAAGGATTGGAACTAGGTGAAAGAATGTGCAAAATCATGTCTTATCAGCATGTCTTGCCATTTTTGTTGCTAATATTACTTTAGAGCATATCGTCTCATAATTAAATGCACACTTTGTCCTCTCATCCACTTGCCTCTTCTCTCTTCTTGCCCCTCTCTCTACCATCTCACCTCCCCATTGTCTCACCTCTGTATTTCCTTCCCTACTCTCTCCTTCCTTTCTCTCTCTCCTTCCCTACTTGTCCTTATCTCTGCCCTAACTCTGTACTTTCTCTCCCCTCCCCTTCTTACCCATCCCTACTCCTCTTCTCCTCATCACTTCTCCCACATTCACCACCTCCCATTCCATCTTTACCCTTTCCCTCCATCTCCTTTCTCCATCCCCAAAAGTGTGACTTTCAACCTGTTTCTTCTTTATAAACATATTTTTATCTAATGAGTCAATATCCTCAGCTTGCCTAGAGGGACATCTAGTCCTAATCACCTCTAATGTAGGGAGAGAACCAGGATGATCCCACCCACAGAAGATGAGCAATTCTTCAGTCACTAAAATGGAGATTGAAATTAGAGCTCTTTGTGACAGCTAAGCATTCACGGAAACTTCACATTTTCTATGTGAGTGCCAGTAATTTATCATTTTGGAAATGTGTGTTCTTGTTCTGCTTTGAGTTTTAAATTCTAACTATCGTAATAATAATAACAACAACGATTCTTTGTAATAGCATTGCCATGAGCTATATTGCTTGTTGTTTTTACTGGTTAGGTCCCAACTAGTATTTTTCTTCTTACTAGTTAAGAATTTATTAAACGGGATACAGTCTTCCTTGGCAAGATAATGTCCTCTTTCCCCAGTTAAAAAAATAGTGTGTTTTTTTCCCACTTGCTTAACAAATTTTTGGTGGGAAGTTTACAAATGTGAGACTAGCCGTTTTATGAAATGTACTGAAGGTATAGCTATGTTGTTAGCACTGCCTCACAGCAAGTGAGAAAATATAAGTTAAAAATAAAGTCCAACTACCATACCTAAAAATCCCCCTCTTCTTTTATTCCAAACAAATGTTCTAGTATTACACAAAACAAAAATACACGTTCAGTAGGGGATGACTGAATATAATTTTCTGCCTAAGAGAAAGAAGAAAGAAGTGAAAAGTAAAAAGCTTCAACTGTAGTGTATTTAAGAGAACGATATGATTTTTCCTTTTGAAGAATATTCAAAATATAGGTATTCAGGATATAGGTAAATATAGGTAGATTTTTATTCAGAATATTCAGAATATAGGTAAAGCCACATTGTGTGACTTTAATAAAGTACATTTATAGACACATCAGAAAACTTGGTGTAGAGAATAGATAGTCTTGTAAAAAAACCTCCACGAAGAAGAGACTATGCTAAGTGAAGAAAAAATAATTGATACAAGGGAGAACTTTACAGATGCATGAAATAAATAGCTTACTCCTTTACTGAATTCCAAACAACCACATGCTGGGTCAAGTCTTGGCCAGTTTGAAGTAGCGGTGTCATTTGCCTACACATCTTTACTGGAGCAGCTTTCTGAATTTTTTTGTTGTCATTATTGTTATTTTTCTGCATCGATGGTCTCCTTTGGGCTATCAGAGGTGGTTTTAGAAATGCAACTCACCAACCTAACCGGGAAGCTTAAATTTAAAGGGTAATTATTACCATTTTATTATGTTTAATTACTGGGGCCCTCTCAGTTGCAAAGGAAGAAGAAATGGTCCCTCATACTTTTTTCCCATTAATATACAAATTACAAGTACATAGTGTTCTTTTAAATTGCCAGAAGGTCCTACACGACTTTCAGCATAATTTTTACCTACTACAGTGCTTCAAATGTCTTTACATATGACATTATTTTCTTATATCAGTGATTTCCAACCTTGGCTTAAGATTGGAATCATCTTGAGAACTTTGAAGCAAATCCACCTACTTGGGCATCCCTCTCAGAGATTATGATGTTACCAGTTTTCTGATTGCCTTGGGCATTGAAATTTTTTTAAAGCTCCCTTGGTGTTATTTGAAACTGTGTTTTAGAACCATTGCTGTATATGAACTTCGGAGCCAAAGAAAATGCAGTTCAGGACTACACATTTTTGTTACACAGTTACCACTGTTTTGCATGTCTATAGTTTACATTAGAGTTCACTTTTTGTGGTGTACATTCTATAGGCTTTGAAAAATCTGTAATGGCATGTATCCACCATGACAGTGTCATACAGAATAGTCACACTGCCCTAAAAAGTCCCCTGTGCTAAGCTCCCTCCCTAGAGCACTCCTTTTTTAAAAAAAAAAAAAAATCCCCATCCCCACTGCCATTTTCCAAAAAGATATCCTAATCCCAGAACAAAGACAAACCACTAAACCAAATATTTTCTGTAGGGAGGGTTGGTAGGAAATGGAGAGGGTGAGGAGAGCGTGTTTTCATTAGGGAACTAGTTCCTATCTTGGTCATCAAAGTCAGAAAGATGGGATATGTTATACACATAAATAGGATATGTTTTTGTGTGGACACAAACACTCATTATTGCATACAAAGAAGAGAGAATTGTGTTCACACCAGTGTGGAGGAGGAAAAAATAATTTTCCCTTTACGCTTCTAGGTTCTTGGCTGAGAGGTCCCCATAGTAAAAAGACAGATTAACAGAAGAAAAACAAACAGAAGTTTAATAACAGGTGTAGGGGTGGGAAAATTTTCCTTTTTTCCCTACCAGGTTCTTTGGCTGGTCTAATAACTAAATTGATATAAAGACAGATTACCAGGAGAAAAACAAATTTAATTTCATACATATGGGAGCCCCGTAAAAATATGAAGACTTGAAAGGCAGCCAGGTAATTGAGGCTTATATAACATCCTGAGCTAAGGAAAGGGGCGGGGTCTGGGGATACAAAGGCAAAGAATACCATTCACAGGAAAGGAGAGGAGAAGTTTGGAAAACAAAGGTTGTCTTGTAATACAGATAAGCTTCTTAGGTAAAAAGATATCTCTGGTAATAGCTCTCTTCCTGGTCCAGGCCCTCTTTCCAATGTAAATTCAGGCAGTAAAGAGTTTTCCTGAATCTGTTGGGTTTTGAATTGCCTTTAACTCAAAGTAATCCTTTGCAAAAGAGATACATTTTTGGAGTGGCAAATTCTGCTCCCCTTCACATGGATACTTCTTGTGTACATGGGAGACACCAGGGAAACTGAGTAACTCCCCCAAATGGCTCAAGCTATGGCCTTAAATAACATCTCAAGCTAAAGGCAAAAGATGTTGGGGGTTGGGGAGCCAATTATAGGAGATTTTCAGGCAAAGCACAGTAAAGGAGGGTATGGTTGTTAAGCAGATTTAAGTCCACGCCTTCTCCATTGATAAGAGTGTCTAGAGATTTGGCCATCCTTCTCTTCCTGGTATGAGGAGGGAGACACTCTTACAAATGATTTTCCTCTTAAACATCTCTTACAAAAGCATGACTTCTACTAGGTTTTCAGAGCTTTTCCTGTGTCTGCTGTTTCTTAAGAATAATCAGCCTAAAATAATTGTAAAGCCAAAGAAGCGTATTTTGGGATGACAAATTTTGCTCCTCTTCACCAGCAATGGCCAAAAAGAATCATAATAAAATAATAGTTTTTACATCATAAAGATTCCATATGCTATTATTATGGCACAACATTGGGTTCTCATGCCCAATGTGCATAAATAAGCCATTTATTATGGCATCAGCCTTTGGGAAAAGAGATCAGCTTTATTCTGCAAGATCAATCTGTCAGGAGACAGGGGCCATGTGCCCTCAGATCTGTCTCCTCGATTCAAGATTTGGGGCAAAATTTAAGAGGTTAAGGAGGACAGGCTGGCATGCAGAAGTGCTGGCAGGCCAGGTTTTGATTGGTGGGCTTCAAGCATTTATGGTAAGTTTCTGAACATTTATGACAGGGTTCTAGACATTTATGACGAGGTTCTAAACTTTTATGATAAGTTGGAGAAGGAATTTTAACACTAGGTCTTCCTTAATAAGGGACCCTTCGCTTCTGGTAAGAGTCTGACTTTTAAGTTCCGGTCATGTCCTGGTCCTTTGGTTCCATAGAGAGAAGAATCTTTGGTTTCATCGTCATTTCAGGTCAGGATTTCTTCTGCACATGCTCTGGTTATGTGACTTTGCAAATTTTCTGAAAGGCGGTTCTTAATCACTTTGTTGATAAGAGATGGGATCGGTTGAACTGGTCCTGGAGGGCCTGAGGTTATACTATCCTCCAGAGTGTCTGGCTGCCACAGGTGCTCAATAAATGTTTGTTGAATGAATAAATTTATTTGCAGGACCCAAGATAACTTACTTTAACTTCACTATGAAACTGCATTTAAAACATGTTTTATAGTCAGAAACAAAATTGATTATTCAAAAAGGAAATAATTCAATAGCATTATTTTCATAAATGAACACAGTTTTTTAATCTCTCACAAAAAAACCTGTCTCCATTCTTTAGTTTATAGTCACACACATATTCATTCATACACATGCACACACATACACATCTGTATATATGTGCTTTTTTGGCTTTGCCTTTTCTTCTTAACTTCAATGGATTTACCAAATCATCAGAAACTCTGTTTTGCGTTATCGTTTATAATTGTTCATTCAGTCCTATAGAAAGAGGTCAACTGATCAAGGCCAAATTTATTTTGTTTTGTTTTTAGTTTCATTTTTCAATAGTTTTGTGCACATTGCTGATGAAGTTTGGTAAATCAAATTCCAATTTAAGAAAACACAGTTGTTGCGTGAACGCTTTGGCATAAAGTTGCTCCTTTGCATGCCAAATATCTAGCATGTATTTTTATCTTACCATTTTATCACAATAGCAGTATCATAATTCTGGTAATAAGCTGAAAATGTTGGGTACACACTAAGCTCTCTTCAGAGAAAAACTATTTTTCAAAAAGGAAGCAATTGTTTAATTGTGAAGAGGTAAGCCTTTCCCAAATTCGCTGAAAAGTATAAGAACAAAGTATCTGTCCATAAATTATGAAACATTCTTTCATAAAAACATATTACATTTTTGTATATATTTACAAAATAAAAAGATAAATGAAGCTTATGTAATCTAAAAGAAGAAGATACTCTATATAGTGCTGTATAGATTGAGGTTTAAAAATGTTTAACAATGATAAGGCTACTTATAACATCTATATTTTTTCAGACATTCTTATTTAAGGTAGGAATTGCAACTTCTTTTCTTCTTTTTGTTACAGTAACTTATTTTAATTGGAGTTTTACTTTGCAAACTAAAAGTAGCCCAGAGATGGGAAAAATTCAGAAATTAATCTGTTTTATTTGTGCTTTTGTCAATAGTAAAACCAGAAGCTTCATTTTTTCCAATAGTGGTTAATAAGTCAATTTTCCCCACTTTCATTTTATTTCCTGGGTTTATAGGTGCAAGAAAGGTTGTTTTCACCATGGAGAATTATCTACGGCGATTCCAAAGAGAAATGTTGGATTGGCAGCTGTCTAGGGAAAATGTGTTTTTCTGATATTTTTTTCTCCACATATCTCTGTATGCTATCGTTTCGCAAACTTCTCATGTGTGAATTAAAATGAGCTGAACATAAGAAACTGAGCTGACAAGAAAGCTCATTTCATTTCATTTATTGTATTTTTTGAAAAGCCTTCAGGAAGAGAGGAGATTGGATAGTGAAAGGGATTAGATGAGTAATCTTTTAAATCTGAGATTTGTACCTCTAGTTCAGCTCACTGAGATGGCAAAATTTTAAAAAAAACCTTTTTGCTCCTAATAGAATTACTGGATTAAGTTTGAAAACAAGGTACCAAAACAACTCCTTCCTGGAGCTCCTTATGGGGCGGATGACGATTGCTGTTTTCAGAACCACTGCCTTTGCCCCTTTCCTACCCTAACGCAGAAAGCGTTCCCTGTTACGCCCCCATAGGCTATCCCGTGAAATCTCTCCCTGCGGTTTGAAATCCCTCATCCTCCAAAATACAGCCAACTACTTCACTTATTTTTTCATTTAACAAAACACCTATTCAGGTCTTCAACAATCTGGCCAAGTCCTGATTTCTGTTTCCACCTCCCTCCTCATCTTACTCAATTTTGCTGACCTCATCTGGATATACGTTCCATAACTCCCAGTTTCACAAAGGACGTGGTTGAATATTTGCGTTGTGCAAAATTTGGGTGTTTTATATTCCATTATGAGCTCCTTGAGGGCAGGTATTGTACTGCAGTCATCTTTGTATCACTTGTACTTAGGAAAATTTCAATAATGGAGCAAATGCTCAATAAACATTTGTAGAAAGAAAGTAGGGATAAATTAATGGTCTATAAGCAGTAACTTGGAAATAGTTGGGGCAAAATGTGATTATCTTGTATGAATTCAATTTAAAAGGCAACTGTTTAGATCATGAGGGAGGATTTGGAGGGTGAATCGATATCCAAAGAGATCTACATAGATTTGATTATTTATTTTCTCCTAACAGTATTTAACAGAAGATTTGAGGTCCCTTAGATGACCAGATAGATGAGCTAGCTAAGTGAGCCTGGATATGGCGTTCAAGGCTCAGTAACAAAGAGATGTTTGGAAGATATTACCTCGTTCCAATAGAAGGTGAATACATAGTGGAAAAGATAATTAAAGAGACCACGAAAAATGCCCAACGAGAGAATTAAGTAAAAACCAAATAATGAAATATTTGAAAACATGAAGCTTAAAATGAGTCAGTAAGAAAATTATCATAATTGGTTGAAGGAAATAATAAATTTATATCTAGCCTTTGTTTTTAATCCTTAAGCTCTCTATATTATTTTAGGCTTATAAGTAGCCTTTACATGATTTTTAATGCTCCTTAGATCAACCAATCTCTTATTTTTAAAAAATTAACATTTTCAGTGTCATGGATCTAGGTTTTCCTGTAATCCACACTTGAAGTAAGTCTATTGTTTTCAGGCAGAATTTTGTGCCTTAGTAAAGCAACATTGTGTGTTGAATGCAATTTCTCTAGTATTATCTAATCTCAACACAGAAATCTGGACTGCATTGCACTGACAGGGGCCGCCCAGTGCAGATATCTATGGCAAGACATAAAGGTATTTTCGTTTTTTTTCCGTGTCGTGATGAAATCTCTCCACAGTTTTTTATTCAGCTATCATGAGCAGATCCTGGCAGAACTATCCTGATGGAGTGGTAGTCTGCTGTCAATGCTGAGGACTTCTCAGAAGAGCCCTGCTGTGACTAAGCATCTTTTTTCTATTTTTATGTGGGTGTCGCTTCTTGGATATTTTGTGTTCTGGAATAGTCTTGTTCTGTGCTGTCCCTGGCCACTGACAGTTTACATGGGCCAGTGTACTCTTATATATCAGTTCTTACTCTCATACACTTTATTCAAAGTTCATTTTAAGTATAGTTTTTATCAATTTTTATTGCCAATGAGAGTTGCTTCCTCCAGGATGTTCTACAGGATGTCTACTGTTATTTACGTGCTATTTCTGAAATAATGTGTGTGTCTAATCTGAGTGTCTTATTGTCCTGAACTACTGTGCTATAGTGTTGAAGGTAGAAAACAAGTTATCTTTTTATTCATTATCTTAGACAATGGTCACAATAAATTCGTGAATGTTTCCTTAATAAAAATACAGAATTGCTATTGGACAGAACACAGTTGTCCTGACATCTTCTAAAACTTTAAATACATTCTCACAAATAACCTATCTATTTAATTCTTTCAGGCTCTCTGTTGTGTTGGATATACTTGCACAACAACCTTAGCAGGTGTTACCAATCACCTGAATGACAGTTGCCCAAGCTGTAGGCATGGTGGTTGGAAATACTGATTCCTTCTACAATTTTAATCACCTTTGACTAATGGAAGTGCCACAATATGATATTTGTCGTGAGGCACACATGAAGAAGGTGGACTGTATACCTTACGAACTTGTAAATAAAACAAAAATCTAGAGGGGTGGAGAAAAAGGGCACAAATGACAACTGAAATATACAGATGATCTAAAAAGAATGGTGGTAGAAAAAAAATGAGCAAAGAAAAGGGATAGTTTCAATTAACCCACAGAATAAATATCCTTTAGCTTCAGGGGAGATAAACCGAGTGTAATAAGAAGACAGTCTTGGTGAATGTTGACAGCATCGCTTCTTAGGAAGAAGAATCTTTCTCTATATCCCCTGGTTTTCCTGAGGTGAACCAACCCTGGATATAGTTTAGTGAATAAATTAAATTGTTAGAGTATGTTTCCGGGATTTCAATTATCTCAGGAGAAAGTAGCTATCCATGAAGAGTGCTTCTTTCCCACCTGCGGTTAATATAATGAAATTCCAAATCTTTCCACATTGCCGGCGTGAGAGCAGCTTCCTGATAGACTCGGTATTGCAAACTAACTTGGATTCGCTGTGAGGAAACTATACACACACACACACATACATATGTATATAGATATATGTGTGTGTCTGTGTGTGTGTGTAGAGAGAGAGAGAAAGAGGAAACTATATATATGTATAAATATGTGTGTGTGTGTTTATGTATATGTGGAGATGTATATCTCTCTCCACAAAGAAAAGACTTCCTTAGGTAGTCCTTGAATTTTCCACACTTTTTTTGTTGGTTTTTACAATAATTTAGCTGTAATGACACACTTTTAATATGAAAGGCAATAACATCGCCACTACCATCTTCATTTAAAAAATGGGCTGTTTTGGTGATGGATGGGTAAATTTCTAAACTATTAGCTTAAAACGTTTTAGATTTCTTCTGTAAACAATTACCTCTATGATTAAATCTGAATGCAACCACAGGCGGTGATAACATCCCAAAAGTTATTTAAAACCCAGTGGGATACTGTAAGAAACAAAGGCTTAAGATGGTTTGAGCAGACTGGGTATTCTGCCTGTCTGGCAACACTCTCTGCAGTACCATCCTCCTGCTTTCAGTCTGAACTGATTTCATCTGAACTTGGTGGATCAGTAGGATTCTTGGTGTCTCAGAATCAGTTGGGAATTTTATGGATCAGGGCTGTTAAGGTCCTAAGAACTGTTTTCTGAGAGTGTTAAATTCTACCTCTGCACTGTAGAAAAATGGAGCTAGTACTGTAGGAAAGACTCAGGTAACTTTTGACACTTGTAACACAAGTCCAAACCATGATTTCTACACTTTGTGGCATTTCAATTTATTTAAGCTCTAATCAAAACAGCACCCAGTGCTTCTCGCCCAAAGGCATCTTATCTTCTTGACAAGCCCCATTTCCATTTACCTATTATCACCCTTCTCTCTGGAAACCTTATAATTATCTTTGACAGTTCCTCCTCCCTCACCCTGAAAATCAGCCCATTCCAACTCTCACAGTTTCTCTCTCTGACATGTCTCTCCCATCTGCTCTGTCTGTTGGTTTTCAGTGCTGGTACTCCGGAGGAGAACCTTATTATGTCTTGCCTGGCCTACTCTGGCCTATTTAATTTATCCTCCTGACAATAGCCAAATTAAATTTCCTAGAATTGAGCTCATGTTTTATTACTTTGCAATGCAAAAAGCTTAAAAGTCCTGCTTCCTGAAGTCTCCATAGTGTATCTCCAACCTTACCTTCCACCTCATCTTTACTAGTCTTCCTAGTTCCCTGTGCTTCTAGCCATTTAAATGACTCATTTTCAAAATACGGTCAGAATCCTTAACTTTATTCTTGCTTTCCGTCTACCTAAAATGCCATTTCTCCTTGAAGTATCTCTCCCTCCTATCATAATCTTAAACCACAAAAAACTTTCTGAAGTTATTAAGGTTAGCCTAAAATGCCACATCATTTAGAAAGCCTTTTTAGATACCACTATAATCAAGCTCAAGCTCTTTGTGGACCTTTAACCCCTGACACATTTAATTATACTTCTCTTTGGCACTTATCTTACTCCTTCCTTATTATATTTTACTTTCTCTTGAATTTGCTTACCCCAGTCTCTCTCTCTCTCCTCTGAGCAGGAAGCACATTCCTCATGGGACTCTGTTGACACCGTGCAGTCATTTTACATGGAGGAGGACTTCAATAAATTTTTGTTCTATTCGGTTGAGGTGCTTCTACCTTGACAGAAACATTAGCCAGTGTATGTCTCATAATTTTCTTTTGCCATAAATTATCAGTTTCTTATCACTTTTCTTCAGAGAAAAAGATAAATCACATTCAGAACCTATTATTTCCCATTGAGTTAATTTGGCTTATATAGAATTCCCATCAGTGATACAAAATGGCAAACTCCCGTATCTGCACTTGTAAAATTACTTTGAAATAACTTTAAATGAGAAATCAATGAAAATAATATGGTGTTTCCACAAAAGAGAAATGACGGTAATCACTCATGATTTTCTAAGGGGAAAACTACATCTAGGAATCTCATTTTCTGCTGATATTTATGATAGAAATGAGCTGAATGCAAGTCATGAAATTCTGATGAGATACTGCTTCTTTTAAAATACTACAGTGGTGCTATTTGCATTTTTTTGGTAAAATTCACCTATTACTTTGATGTTTATTGTTTAATGTGCTACTCATTACACACTGAGATTTAAATTTTAGAAATTAAGAAACTAGGACTCAGAGACATTAAATGGTCAGCCAAGATTGCAGAAATAGAGACAGTCAGAAGAGTGAAACCCTGATCTTCTACCTAAAGAATGTATGATTATTCTATGTCATTCTGGGGCTTTCCGTGCAAGCCAAATTAATTCATCAGGAAGTAACAGAAATTATTGACATAAAGTTTGTTGATTTTCTGTTGGAAAGTACTTGTGTTTTGGGTAAAATTCTCCAATAAATCTTGCCCAACAATTTGAAATTTTATTTCTTCCCATCTACATTTCCTTGTTCATTAATTTCTTTGTTTTTTTCACCAAATGTGTATTGATCATTTACTATGTGCCAGGACCAGTCTTGGGTGCTAGCTGGAATAATCGACAATGCAGACGTGGAGATTTGTCTGGCAGAGACTACAGTTTAGCAAGGAAGATAAAGAATAATTAGTCTATTTCTGGCAGTGTGGGCAACTTGCCCACTGAAAAGACTAAAAATGTTGGATAATTAAAAAAAAAGTATTTCAAATTCCAAGAAATACTCAAAGGCTCTAAATAGAGTGAAAGTGGGAAACCAAAGAAATAACTGTTCTCTTAAGCTGGCTCCTATTTGGGGGCATCTCCTGGACTCAGGTGATTTTGAGATTACATTTTGATGAACTCACAGGATATGTGAGGTGAAGAAAGCCAAGATAGTGAGTCTCATTGAAGATCCAACTTAAAGCTGTTTCCCCAAGGAGCTACACTCTCAGAATAAAGACAAATTAGAAATAAGACACTCACAAAGGGATTTTTTTTGTCTATCTCTAACTGAGTAGAGAGAAGGTAAAAATCTCTCCTTATCATTTAAAACCAAAAGTTAGTCCCTCCATGGGTGTGCAGCACAAAGTCTTGCTACATGTATCATACAGGAACCAGAGAAATGCCCATTATAAGGAGATAATATTTCACTGCCATTACATAGGCAGAAACCTAAATTTGTTAACAACGAGCACTGACATCAACATGACAAAATGGAACTGTTATAAAAAGATAGTAGGATAGAAAATCGGTACAGCCACTTTGGAGAGCATAAAGTCAGTACTTGGTAAAACTGAAGATGCTTATATTCTATGACACGACAGTTCTGTATCCAGGAATATATCCTTGGGAAAAAACCTATACATGTGAGTAAAGAGACTTACACTGGGATATTTATTGTAGTACTGTTTGTAATAGGAGAAAACCCAAATAATCCAACTATTTATCAGTAAGTGAGCAAATGTGCAATGGCTTAAATAAAAGATGGAATAATCTAGAACAATAAAAATAAACAAAGAAAAAATATATATACATATACACACAGGGATAAATCTCAAAATAGAATATTGAGGGAGAAAAGACAAAAAAGCACACAAAGAGTGCATCTTTTATGTAAATAAATATCTCCTTTAAGGACACATATATATGAAGTAAAGTGTAAAATACATTGGCAATTGATACACAACAAATTCAGGACTGGAAAAGAAGGAAGAAAAAAAGAGAGAGAGGGAAGCTTAAGATGTATTTATAGAGTATAGTTTCTGTATAAAATGAAAAAGTGATTCAAAGCAAATTAGATATAAATGGAATTTTCTTTACTATACGAAAAAGACCTACGAAAACACTCTAACAAACTTCGTATTTCATCATAAAACTTATAATCACTCTCTGAGGTCAGCAATAAAGTAAGATGCATGCCATCATCCCATATATTGAAAATTATATTGAAGGTCATTGTCAGCACAAAGAATGAATTGAAGTTCTAAAGAATGGAAAGGAAAAGAACAAAATTTTCATTATTTGCAGATTATCAGTTAAATCTAATCACAATTCTTAGAATTAAAGTCTGGTCAGGTTGGTGGTTATAAAATCAGCACACAAATATGAATAGCATTTCTACACAGCAGCAACAACGTATTAAAAAATGCAATAAAAAGATATCTCGTTTTTAAAAGTAACAACTATTTTACAGTACTGGTGAATAAACCTAACAAATATGTTTAAGAAATGTAATCACAAAATTATAAAATATATCTGAAAGGTACAAAAGTGACCTAAATAAATAGAAAACTATCCTATGATCTTGTATGAAAACTATAAATATTGTAAAGTTGTTAATTCCCCAAAAGTCAAGTCTCTAACAGAGTTTACTGTGGAAAATGAATCTAAAATATGCATAAAATAAGATAATATATCCAAAATTAGAGGATAACTTTGAAGAACAGGTGAAGTGTGAATGATAGCAGTAAGGACAGAATGGAAATACGTCATACACATATTACATTATGGTGTAATGGCTGATATAATGTGGTATTGACACAGGCATAGCAAGTAGCCTAATGAAATAAAATGGAACTCCTGGAAACATACCCATATTTATATAGGAATGTTGGCAGAGGATGTAGATAACAATAAATATGATGAAGGAAAGAATGGATGATTCAATAAATGGAGCTTGTCAAATGGGCTCTTTATCGATATAGAAAAATATACAGTTGATTTTTATCTCACAAAATACACAAAATGCACAAAAATATTTCCAAATGTATTCAGAAATATTAAAAAGAAAATATGATTATTTTTATATTATTAGAGTATAAAAATATTATTGAATAAGAAACAAAAACTAGAATCCACAAAGAAAACTTGATAAATTTGGCTACATCAAAACTGTAACTTTTCTGTGACAAAAACAAACAAAAATATATTTAAAAATAAGCCGCATGCAACAAGAAATTATTTGCCACACCTGTAATTACAAATGTTTAATTATTGAGATTATAAAAAAACTCCTTCAAATCAATAAGAAAAAGACAAGGAGTCCATAAAAAAAGAAGTAAAGCATATGAACAGGCAAATCACACACACAAGAAAACCGAATGGCTATGGCATATTAAAAGTGTTCAGTCTCACGAGTAATCTGGCTAATGAAAATCAATCCAGCAATGAGACATAATGCAACATCCATAAATGTGCATAAATTTAAAGTCCAGTAATAGTAATATTGGCAAGAATGTGGGGAAATACTTTCATAGGGTGCTTATTGGAGTTTTAATACTTACAAGTTTTTTTGTTTTCTTGTTAGCAGATTCCATTTTTTAATAGTTTTAGCAGTTTTTAGTAGTTACAGGTTCAGAGCAAAATTGAGCAGAAAGTAAAGAGAGTTCACATGTATTCCCTTTTCCCCCATGCACAACCTCCTTTGTTATCAACCTCTCACACCGGAGTCATACATTTGTTCCAATTGGTGAACCTTCATTAACTCATCATTAACACACAAGGTCTATAATTGACATGAGAGTTCTCTCTAGGTGGTATATATTCTATGGGTTTTGACCGCTGTTTAATGACATGTATCCACCATTGTAGTATCATACACAATAGTTTCACTACCCTAAAAATCCTCTGTGCTCAGCCTATTCGTCCATCCCTCCCCACAACCACTGGCAACCACTGATCTCTTTACTGGCTCCCTATTTTGCTCTTTCCAAAATGTCATATAGTTGTAGTCATACAGTAAATAGCCTTTTCATATTGGCTTTTTTTCACTTAGTAATAAGTGTCCTCCATGTCTTTTCATGGCTTGATAGCTCATTTCTTGTTAGCACTGAATAATATTCCCTTGTCTGGTGATACCACAGTTTATTAGTCCATTCACCTACTAAAGAACATCTTGGTTGTTTCCTAGTTTGGACAATAATGAATAAAACCTCTATAAACACCCGTGTGCAAGTATTTGTGTGGACACAAATTTTCAGCTAATTTGGGCAAATACCAAAGACTACAGTTGCTGGATTGTACAGTGATAGTGTGTTTAGTTTTGTAAGAAACTGCTAAACTCTCTACCAAGTGGCCATGCCATTTTGCATTGCCACCAGCAATGAGTGAGAGTTCTTTTTGCTCCATATTCTTGCCGGCTTTCGTGTTTTGAATTTTGGCCATTGTAAATAAGTTTGTAGTGGTGTCTCATTGTTGTTTTAATTTGCAATCCTCTAGTGACATATGCTGTTGAATATCTTATTATATGCTTAATTTCCATCTGTATATATTCTTTGGGGAGGTGTCTGTTCAGGTCTTTTGCCCAGTTTTTAATACAGCGGTTCATTTTCTTATTGTTGAGTTTTGAGTCCTTTGTATATTTTGGACAACAGTCCTTTATCAGATCTATCTTTTGCAAATATTTTCTCCCAGTCTGTGACTTGTCTTCTCATTCTCTTGACATTGTCTTTCACAGGGCAGAAGTTTTTAATTTTCATTCAATCCAACTTATCAGTTATTTCTTTAAAGGATCATGTCCTTGGTATTGTAGCTAAAAAGTCATCGTCTTACTCAAAGTCATTTAGAGTTTACTCTGTGTTATCTTCTAGAAACTTTATAGTTTTGTGTCTTATATTTAAGCGTATGATAAATTGTGAGTTAATTTTTGCGAAGGATATAAAGTTTGTGTCTAGAAGCTTTTTTTGCATCTGGATGTCCAGTTGTTCCAGCACCATTTATTGAAGAGACTGTCTTTGCTTCATTGTATTGCCTTAGCTTCTTTTTCAAAGATCAATTGAGAATATTTATGCATGTCTATTTCTGGAATCTCTACTCTGTTCCCTTGATCTTTTTGTCTATTCCTGAACCAATACCACACTGTCTTGATTACTGTAGCTTTACAGAAAGTCTTGAAGTCAGATAGTGTCGATCCTCCTACTTTGTTCTCTATCAGTATTGAGCTGGCAACTCTTGGTCTTTTGCCTCTCCATATAAACTTTAGAATCAGAGTATCAATATCCATGAAATAACTTTCTGGGTTTTTGATTGGGATTTTGTTGAATCTATAGTTCAAGTTGGAAATAATTGACGTCTTGTCAATATTGAGTCTTCCTACCTATGAACATGGACTATCTATCCATTTATCTACTTCTTGTTTGTTTTCTTTCATCAGAGTTTAGTAGTTTTTTTCATGTAGATCATATACATGTTTGGTAGATTTATGTCTAAGTGTTTCATTTTGGGGAGCCTATAATCTTTTTGAAGAACAATTTCTTGTAATTTTCAGTAAAGTTGAAAATGTAGGAATCCTACACAGCAGAAACTCCCCTTTTGTGTATTCAGTCTAGAAAAACTCCAACATATGTGTCCCAAGGGTCTCATTGTAGCATTGCATGTAAGAGCAAATATTAAAAATGCCCATCAATAGATAAATAGATAAATATATTGTAGTATGTTCATGAAGTGGATTCCTATACAGCAGTTTTAATGGAAGATATCTATATTTATCAACATAGATAAATTCATTAATAGTATATTGACTGAAAAAAGCAGGTAGCAAATGATACAAACAGTAAACATTATATAAACTTGAAAAGCAATACTGTATACAAATAGTAGAAATGTATGAATATGGATGGGAAAAATACAAACCAATATCTGAACAGCAGTAACTTTGTGAAAAGATGGAGGGAAAAAGATGGGTTGAGTGGAAAGGTGTTTCTGCCTCATCTTGCTTTAAAAACAAGCAAATAAAAAGAACTGAAGGAAATATGGGAGCCTGTTAACATTTACTAAATCATAGGTTTCTCGTGTACTATTTTACTTACTTTTCTATTCAATTCATAATTAAAAATAAAGGGTAAGTAGTAAAAATTTAAAAAGCAATGATACCAATTGATTTTAATGCCAGTTAAAGTAAGGGAAATATAGATTGGAGGGGAAACAAGCAATAGTAAATCCTGAAGTAATCTACACAATCAAGAATGGTATCTGGTATCCCGTAGAAGCTCCTATTTGAAGAATGGGTTGAGTCAGCAAGGTGAATGGGTCCAGCAGGAGCCAGATGGAGAGGGTGCAGACAAAAGAAACATCAGATGTGCAAAACCTAAGGTAAGAGATATCAAGAAGGATTCAGTTAAATAAGAGTCGGGTATAGCTAGAGGAATGTCTCTCAAACTTGTCTGAGCATTGGAATAACTGAGAAGATTTAAAAACTCTACTGGGCTTTTCAAACTTAAATGTGACTCTAAATTACCTGAGAATCTTTTTAAAATGCAGATTCTGATTTGGTAGGTCAGAACCCTACTGAATTCTGATCTAAACTCAATATTAAAAATATCAGTAATAGTCCTGTACAAAAGAACAGCTAACTGTAAAATGCAATAAAAGTTTCAGTTTCTAAAAACAACAAATATTTCACTATTCAATATTTCAATATTCAATACCTAGGAATAAATCTAACAAGATATATTGAAGAATTTTAGTAGAAAAATTGTATAAGATATATGAAAGGTGCAAAAATGATCTAAATAAACACAGATATATTTTATGAACTTGAATGAAAATTTTAAATATCATACAGGTGTCAGCTTCCTAAAAGTCATATCCCCAACAGGTTTATTGGGATTGGCCCTAGATTTTGAGTTTCTAACAAGATTTCAGGTGATGTAAAAACTAACGGTCTACTTTGCAAATCTAGAGTGCAAGGGAGGGGAGTTCTCAGGTTGAGTGTGTAAAATTTTAAGAGATAGTAGATGGAAAATTGGCAAGGGTGAATTCTTGAGGGAGTCCATGAAGTAGATCTGAACTTGATCTTAAAGACAATGAGAGAATTGTAAAGTGTTTCAAACCAAGGAATGCCACGAGCAAGTTTTTGTTTTAGAAACAGCACTTGGGCTACAGTGTAGGCAAATGGGCTGGGCAGAGACCAGTGAAGACAGAAACAATTGAGGAGGCATTTATGATAATTTGGGTGAGAGAGAATGGTCACCTAAAAAGTGGTAGGATAAATGTTTTAGCATGATCATAACCCTGTATTCACTTTCATCATGATCTTCCTTGTTCAAGTCCTTGAGACACAATAAATGATTTTTATCTGAGCTTTTATTATAATTAGAATTAATTTAGGAGGTAAGAGAGGAATTATTAAAGTTAAACTGCACGGCATATTTGACATTTTGTGAGCTGTATTTTCTTCTTATTCTCAACTTTCAGAATATGTTCCCTTAAGGTGATTTTACATCCCATTTTTCCTGGGATAATCCAAGATGTATACTGCTTGTCCCAATATAATTATTAATATCATTCTCAAAAGTGACGTATTTGGACACTTTGATCATTCTTCCTTTAATGAAAATATCCATTGTTACATGATTTCTTGGGTGGAACATTGACCTTCTCTGGACCAGTTTGTTTTAATAGCAGATACAGTCAGCTTTACAGAAAGGAAATCTTTGCTGCCCCAAGGAAAGTGTACCATAGTCAGCCAAAGTGTACGTGCTGAGGCCGCTGACTGTGTTTACTGCTCTACTGCTAAAGCAATTGGGGATTGGAAATGCCTATCCAATTGGGCAGCAGCAGCTTTACATACAACTGTCAGCATGTTTGTTGGTTTAAGCATTAATCCTAGAAGAGTTTTCATTTGATCGATTGCAATTTTGTATTGACTCTCTTTATAGCCAGTGCCTCATATCGCGTCCCCGTTCACTAGCTCCGCTTACCTTTTTCCTGTCCCTCAAACACATAAAGCTCATTTCTGTCTCAGAAACTTTTCAGGCTTTTTCTCTGCCTGAATAATTCTCCCCCAGATTTTTACCTGCTCACAGCCTTCTTACCCTTCTTCTCAGCTCGAGTCTCTGCTCCTCAGAGAGGCCGCCTTCAGTAACGTTTCTGTACTCACACCCAGTCACTCTTCCCTCATTTCCATGCTTTACTTTCTTTGTAGCTACTTACAGCAAACTGAAATTCTTATTCTTTCTTCCACTTACTTGAATAAACTTTTAATATATTTATTGTCAGTCTCTACCATTACAATGTAAGTGCCATGACAGCAGGAACCTTGTCATAAATTTAAGTACCACATTTTCTGTATGTACTACATTGTCTAACTCAGAGTATGTGTTCAATGAATATTAAAATGAACAAGTGAACTTATACCAGCTCTACCATTTACAAACAAGAAGACTTTAGCAAGTGATTCAACATTTCTGAGTTGCAGTTTTCAAGTCTATAAAATAGCAATAAAAATAATACTTCCTTTATAAGGTTATAAGGCTTTAAAACACTATTTCAATTAAGACAATTTTCATTCCAAGTAGCATATAGAATGTGCTCAATAAATAGCAGCTATTTTTTTATTATTAGCTATGGATAAGAGCAACACCCCATTTCCCAACCACTTTGACATGACTTTGAAAATTCATGATGTATAATAGACTTAAGAAAAGTTCGGAGCTGGTGGCTGTTGATGAGATACTTTCTTTGGAGTAACCCACAGAAAAAGAAGACCTTTTGAAGTTTTAGGGAATGGCCAATCTGCTCATTTTCATATAGTTCCTTGTGTGATATTTTTTGGTCATTTTCTTATATTAAATGTAAGGACATTCAGATGAAAGAATAATCTTTCTCTTTACCTTACAGATGTGTCTCACTCAGATTTCTTGCACCTAATTTTTATCTTCTATTTGAAAAGAGTAAAAAGAATTATTCTTCTCTCGGGTTAGGCTGACAGAGCTTCAGTGGAAACCTTCACATATTGCTCCCATTTTCTCCCACAATTTTACTAAATTTATCCTATATTCTTAAGCCAGAAAATTCATTTTTCCTATAGTTATTTCATTATTTGAAAATACTCTTTCTGAAGAGTGATGCATTTCTTATGATTATCTTTCACATTTATACAAAAGGATTCCAATAAAAAGTGAAATGGAAAACAGAGCAGCTTGCAAACCTTTATCTTCCTTATTTTTAAGACAAATTGCTATTTTTCTATAATCACTGTAATACAATTCTGCATTTTATTTCTTAATGACAGGACTTAATTGATGGAAGATATAGGCTACTTGGAATGTAAGGTGATTAACGGTTGTGATAATGAGGTGAATGTCAGGCCATAAACAGTATCTTTTTAATCATCACTATCTTTCCTGCAAATTATCCAATTTGGCATGTTGTATTCTCTAATAAAAATGACATTGCAATAGGAGTCAAGAGACTATTTATTCTTCTGTCAGTTTGCTATTAAATCTTGTCTGTCTATATGCACATATTCTCATGTTTAATGTCCTAACCCTTCACAAGAAAATAATAACTTGATCTCTAGGATGTCCTGAGAATTAAGCACCTCCCAAGTATATTAGACTTTTGGACATATGGTGAAATACAAAAGGCAAGTTCCTCAGAAAAAGTATCAGTGGAAGCAGTGTGTCAAGCTGTGGGTTGCCCTAGCCTTTATGTTGTAGGAAAAACTCAGTTTTTGAAAAAGTATTTATTCTGCCAATCCCATACATTGAAGATATTGGATCATCTTGGAGAGTACTTAGGGAGGTGAGAGATAAGAGGCTCCTAGTAAATATTAAAGTTAAATAATCCCACGGATAACTCATCTTGTACTCCATAGTTTCGGTCTTTTGCGGCAACTTAGTCTTCTGCCAGAGTGCTCATGAAATGGTGACAGAAAACTTAGTTACTAGCTTTGTCACTACCTGCAGGCTCCTGTTTCCCAATCAGAAAACAGTTGTGCATTGTAGAGGCTCAATATCCGTTCAGTGAAAGAACACATGAGTTACCTGGGTCCATCAGTACTTGGACTCCTTCCTAACAGTTGAGTGATGATGGTATCTCCAGCTCCGGTTTGATCTGTCCATCAGAAAGCCTTACGAATAGCCACTAATTTCCAACAGCAATGTTCTCCCTTCTTTTCTCTCTTTTTTTAAGCCTTTTCAAAATTGTTCCCTCTCAAAAGCCTGGATTGTAGCAGAGATTTGCAAGTCTGTTAGAAGTTGCTATTCTAGGTAGGGCGAACATGATAAAGGAGTCAACAGAGAAATAGATACGAGGAAGAACAGATTTGTTAAACTACTAATGGCTGATGAAACACTTCTTGGGAGCATGGAACACCAGGCCATGAGACCTACTGACACTGCACAACAGAGATTAGATTCTGCAGGAAAATTGGCAGAATCTGAGAATTAACTTCACAGTACAATAAAATTTCAGAGTAAAAATAGTACAGCACCTGCCTTTTCAGCTTCGTCTTAGATACATTTGCATTGAGTTATTCAAATTGACCTACTCTCCCCTAATTCTAGGTCTTTCTGTAGTTTGTACAGCTTGCTGATAGGTGTGTTTTTCTCACTCTTTACCTCACACATATTCATTCTACAAGTGTCAACTTAAGTGTTGCTTCCTTCAAAAATGAAATCAGTGGTCTTTCCCATTGCTTCAACCCAATCTAAATTAGTTCCTCTATATTTTTATAATATCTTACACGTATCTATAAAATTCTTAACAAATTACAATTACATATTAATTTTTGTGATCTTTATATCTCTGCACCATCCTGTAAAACCAACAAAAGCAGGAACCATGTCTATTTTGCTCACTTCATATCCTCAGTATCTGGCACAATTCTTCTCAGATGGGAGACGTTCAACGCAAATTTGGGAAAGAAAGGGAGGAAGGGAGGATGGGATTCTCTATATGGCACCATACAAGAAATTACAAAATAAGTTATATAGTAGCATTTGAATACAGAAAAAAATAAAGAAAAATTTTGGCCTTAATGTAACCACAGATGTTAACATGGAAAAAAAGTTTGTGAAACATATGGATCATTTACATAATGAAATAATTATTATAATTTCAAATAAAATTTAGTAACTCCAAGAAAAGGGATGACAAATACTCATGCATTTAAGAGTTGTTCTTAGCTAGTCAGTTAAAGCATACAAATTATTTTTTGCTTTTGAAAAGGATTTCCCCAAAAGATTCCACCAAAAATGGTGATATTCATGCATACAAACTGAACAGAAGATATTTTATCCTTTCTGCATTTTTTTGAAAGTAAAATGTGGAGATTTCTACATTGTTTCAAACTATATTACTAGCTATTCTATTGCTGCTTTTCTAAAATTAGTGTTAACTTTAAAACTTAAACTAGTTTTTATAGTTGCCCCCAAATTTAGCCTCTAAGACCTTGTGCATGAAAAGATATCTTCTACTAAAGCTTAAAGTCTGAAATACACTTCTAAAAACTGACACTATAGATCAGTTAATTATAAAAATTATTTCATTGTCTCTCTAGGCAATAGCACATTAGTAAAGGCAACTAGAGACATTTACAGCAATATTGTCCTCCCTGTTAACCAGCAAGGAATAATGGGGATGTGATGAGGAAGAATCCTTAGGCTTCAGACAAGAGAGTTGAGGTTTAGTGCTAATCCTGCCTTCCATGGCTATGTGACTTCAGGCAAAAATAGTTCACCTTTGTGTCAGTTCTCTCAACAATAAAATAAAACAAATGGGCTAGATAGAGCTCCTAATACCCTTACAGTTCTAAAACTTCTGCATGTACTTTTCTTTTTGAAGTTTGTATATTGACGTTTTGCTGTCCTGGAGGACACAGTGAAGCATCGCCATTCCCTGTACAGCTCTATCATTTTCAAGTCCATCTCCATTGATAAAACTGTGGGGAACATTTACATTATAGGGTGCTATCCCAAAAGACCCTTGGGAGAATCAAAGAAGAATGTAGGGTCTCCTGAATTGTCTCCTTAATTCTCAGATGATATCACTGGAGCCACAGATGGTATGTGCTCAGCATCACACACTGAGTGTACAACAGACCCGAGACTGGAATCCATGGCTGTTGACTTCCATTCCAGTGTGATTCTCAGTACACAGTGCTGCCTGGTTGTAAATGACGATGCTCCATCCCTTGCTGTGGACTCTTAATTTCTTAATGTTAAATTAGTTTTAGTTCTCTAAAGCCACATAAATAGCAAGAGTTGTTATTAACAATCTTTGAAGCATGGAAAAGTACATAATGAGTATGCAAAAAGATGCTGAAATTAGTAATAATTATGAAATGCACCCTATCCACAAAATGTACACAATCTATAAAAATTAATTACCTAAAGGTGATTGAGTTACAATTATAAATATATAATTCGTGGATTTAACACTTTTACGTTAATCAGATGTAATGCTCATTGACTATTTCCATATTTCCTGTTTCTGTAAATTGCCTGTATATGCTGCATCTAATTATATTTATTGAAATAATTAAATTCTCTCTTTTTTTAACCTAAATTATACATATTTAAATACTATTATAAAAAGAATATATATATTTTCTTTAGCCTGCCTTCCTGGGGTTATTTTGGCTGTGTTGTAAATTTTATTACCAGAATCTTTACACATTTTAAGGTATTAATGGTTGCATTCAGTTTCATTTAACTTCATTATGTAATTTAGATCTTTAAGTATTACAACTTAGCATAGCGTCTAAATTTTTTCTGTGCAATTCCTCATAATGCTTCCCTATTTACTACCTTACATTTTTTATCTGTCCCTGTCTTAGTAAGCCAAACAATATATCCCTAGTCTGGGTAAATTTTAATAAAACAACTCACAAAAATATGTCCAAATGTTTGCATTTAGTGAACACTATTAATTTCTATGATATTCCTAAAAATAATAAAAATAGCTCTCAAAAACCAAAAGGCTGTTGCCTACTTTCAAAGCAACCCTGTACAAATTTTCCTTTGAAAGTAAAAGCAGTTTTTCTTTTGTTTCCCTTGCCTGGTCTTACCGGGCAAGGGAAACAAAAGAAAAAATGAAGAAATGGGACTACATCAAACTAAAAAGCACAGCAAAGGAAACCATCAACAAAACGAAAAGACAACCCAACAATCGAGAGAAGATATTTGCAAACCATATATCAGATAAGGGGTTAATATCCAAAATATACAAAGAACTCATACAGCTGAACAACAACAAAAAACAACAATCCAATTAAAAAATGGGCAAAATATCTGAACAGAGATTTCTCCAAAGAAGATATATGGATGACCAATGGGCATATGAAAAGATGCTCAACATCATTAGCTATTAGGGAAATGCAAATCAAAACTACAATGAGATATTACCTCACTCTGGTCAGAATGCTATAATTAACAAGACAGGAAACAACAAATGTTGGAGAGGATGTGCTGGTGGGAGTGCAAACTGGTGCAGCCACTATGGAAACCAGCATCCTCAGAAAATTAACAATAGATCTATCATATGATCCAGCTATCCCATTGCTGGGTATTTATCCAGAGAACTTGAAAACGCAAAGGCATAAAGATACTTGCACCCCTATGTTCATTGCAGAATTATACACAATAGACAAGACTTGGAAGCAACCTAGGTGCCCATGAAGGGACTAATGGATAAAGAAGATGTGGTATATATACACAATGGAATACTACTCAGCCACAAGAAATGATGAAATCCGGCCATTTGTGACAACATGGATGGTCCTTGAGGGTATTATGCTGAGTGAAATTAACCAGAGGGACAAAGTCAAATACCATAACATCTCACTCATAAGTAGAAGATAAAAACAACGACAAACAAACACATAGCTTTGGAGATTGGATTGGTGGTTACCACAGGGGAAAGGTGGGGAGGGCAAAAGGGGTGGATTAGGCTCACATGTGGAGTGATGGACTAAAATTAGTTTTTGGGTGGTGAGCATGATGTAATCTACACAGAATTCGAAATATATTACCATGTACATCCAAAAGCTATATAATGTTATAATCCAATGTTACTGCAATTAAAAAAATAAAAAGAAAATAAAAATATAAAGAAAGTAAAAGCAATTTGTGATAATACGTAAGAATAAATTGGGCCAATTTTCTCCTGGATAAGCTGAAATGAAAAATAAGATAAAGATTTTTTTTCTTGATTTGGTTCACTTTTCTTTTGCTCATTTGTATTAATGAGTTCTTTTAACATTATTTAGTAATATTCTGTTACAAAATCATATTTGCACATTTATACCCTGCCTTATTCTTAACAGGACTTGAGATGACTGCCATTAATTTTTGGTTCCTTTATGCTTAGTGGTGAAAGTGCATAGCATAGACTCTAGAATCTATATCAGGTATGGAAAGTCATTTATGTATTCATCAATAATTTATTAAGCGTATACTCTGTACTAACACTGAGCTAGGTGTCGGCATCATTTTGAACAAAATGGTCATAATCTTCACCTTAATTGGGGGAGGGGATCACAGAGAAGGGGAAACAAGGGATTAAAATACAGCACGATAATATAGTGCTCCTCTAGCACCCCAAGTAGGGTGGTCCAGAAATTCTTCCAAAGGAGGTAATGTCTAAATTGAGCCTAGGGCATGCATAGTCATTACCTAGTTAATTTTGGGTGAAAAAACATCCATGATTGTTGTAAGCAAAGAGAACAAGAGATGTAATACACTTGATGAAATAGAGGACATTTTTAGTGGCTAAAGGACAAAAGATGAGGGAGGCAGTGATCGAAAAGGGCACTGGAGAGGAATACAGAGACTAAATCATGAAAACTCTTGTGAGCAGACCATCTTGAAGAGTTTTGGTTTTGTTATAAAGATAGCAGGGAGCCTTTCAAGTGTATAAGCATATAGTGACATGTTTGGAATTGCGTTTAATAAGATCTCTAGTTGTCAGAAGGAAAAGGTATCATTGGGGTGGGGTGAGAGAAGAAAAGAGGCATTAAGACTAGTTAGAAGATTATTGAATTAATATAGGCAAGAAATAGTGATAATATAGACCAGGATAGTGACAGTGAAGGTGAGGAGACGCTTAAGAAGTAAAAGACCAAGCTTGAGTCAATGCCAGTGTTGCCTATGCTGTGTATGTCTACATTTCAGTACAATTGTTTAGTTTGGTCAATTCAGTGTCAGAAAATCAGTCAAACCTTATTCTTCCTGAAAGACAGAAATGGCCAGCTCAAATAGCACAGATAACCAAGTACAAGCAAGTAAATAGGCTGATTACATCGGTTCAAATGACCGACTACTTTTCTGAAGAGACTAGTCACATCACCTCAAACAGCCGATCAGTTACATACGAACTGATTAAATTAGTACAAACGGCCACCTAGTGTATACCATGAAGGCAAAATCTGCTTCTCGTTGCCATCTTAAATGTGCTCACAGTTTTTATTACTTTTCCTACAAGGTATGGCCATGCCTGG